>NC_134561.1:10766591-10951748 GCF_025594145.1 Primulina tabacum
AGGTGACAGGTTTTGAGACACAGAAATTCCACAGCTTGAGCGAATTTACAATAAAAATCATATATCCCTCGTTTCTAATAAAAAAAAAATTACGAATTTGCTATCTAATCGAAGATAACAAAGAGTGCTACAAATCAAATGTTGAACACATTTCCAGAAAACCAACCAATAAGTCGCAGAATTTGAAATAATAGAAGGTGACGGGTTTTGAGACCAAATCATATGTTGAATACATTTCCAGAAAACAAACCAATAAGTCACAGAATTTGAAATAACAGAAGGTGATGGGTTTTGAGACACACTTCAACAAAAAAAAACCAATCGACCCTCGACTTAACCCATCTAACCATCGACCCTAACACGAGCCGCCTTCTTCCTAACCTAGACAAGCTAGTTAAGGGCCTTCCCTAGCCTCGGTTGGACCCTACTGGATCGCCCCTCAGCATGGTGCAGCCCCCACACAACCGAGCCTCCTCTAATAATCCACAAACACGCATCGAACCCCATCCGATTTGAATAAAAGGCTTCGGCCTTCAACCAAAACCGAGCATACCTGGGCTCCCCTTATCTAGTCACCTTCAAACACAGCACTCTCACCATAAAAAACAAGAAGTCGACAGCCCCTTGCAAAAAGGATCATAAAAACGTGAGCAACATGCAAAGGAATCGAAATTTCATGTCAAACTTTCGCAAAAACGCAAGCATGGTGTAGATCATACAATTCTCATACAAATATATTAAATTCAGTATATATATGACGTGTAAGATGAGGAAATGAAAATACAAGTGTGCTTTGATGATATAAGATCGAAAGCTTGAAGAATTTCGCGTCGAGGAAGCACCGGAGAGGCGGGAAGAAGACTTGTTTGCAAAAGAATGGAGGATCGAAGCTACCAGCTGGAGTTTTACGTGAAAATGGCTGAAGAAGTGAGGGTGTCGGCTGATGGAAAAGAATATTAGGTTTAGTGGAGTTTAGGGGAATAATTAAATAATATAATAAGCTCTAATGGGCCATTAATTATTGTTTAAAGAGTTTACAAAGTGTTTCAAGCCCACTAAGCTTAAAAATATGTCCATTAAGTACAAACATACTCCCAAAAAATATTTCGTGTTGGCAAGTTTTTGAAAATATTACCCGAACCCTCAAAAAATCCCCCGCATCGATAAAAATTATGTACCGGTTAAAAATATGCTCTGACGGGTAAAATAATTACCAAACAAAGCTCATTTCTTGAAAAATACATTTAAAACACCTTATATTAATTAAAAAAAATTAATCTTGTAATTAAAATTATTTTCCTGATAATTCTCCGGTCTCCGTTCCTCGTTCGAACGCGAAATGTTACTTAAAAATCCTAATGCAAGAACTTTTAAAATATCATGAAATAAATCCTATCATGCAATAATTATGCATAAAATGCATAAAAATAATTAAACACAAATTAATAAAATAAACATGCATTTAATGCTTTAAATGAATTTAATAAAATACCAAAAAAATTTAATAACTTGCATGCATGTGGTATACGTGGACCTTCAAATTTTTGGAACGTTACAATAAAACACCTTAATGACTGGTATTCACTAAAACTTCGTTCCTATATATGCTAAACATATTGTCCTTAACATTATCATAAACTTTGTTAAATCCAAAGCAATAAAAATACTCAAATGATTCATGCCTATCGGGTCACCATTCGATATCAGTATTTCATTCTAAATCCCGCTTTAAAATCAAAAACTTATATGTATTCTCGGAATTCAAGATAATGTCATATAATATTACATTTACAAAAGTCTTATCACACTAAGGGTGGAAAAACTTTAATCTAACTTCCAATATAATTGCTAATTCCATGATAATGAATCACAAAAAAAGCTATTGTGATTTAATTTCTTTAATCTGTGAATATCACTTCTAAATTTATTGTAGTCAAGATAATCCAAGGTCCTGCATAATCATTTTAAGCATTTAGCATTCTTAAAATTCAAACTTATTATTTCATAAGGTTAATTATTGACCCAAAAATAATTTCTAGATTAGAACTTGAAAATTGATTATAGAATTTTATCCAAAGATTTTCCAATACCAGCCCAAATCACATTTTTCCCTTAAGAAATTGTTGTCCTCATTTTCTAGTAACACAATTATATAAAGCTCGTAAATATACCCGATATAAATACCCAATTGTCTCTTTTAAATATTTGAAACTTAAAATCTGTTATGTTAAGACCACCATCGTTTTATCAATCAATGAAACTTCAGTTTCATCTAGTCATGTAAATCTCATAGTCTACATAACCTAGCATTCATAAAATCATAAATTATTTACCCACCAAAACTTATTACATAATCCCGATGCTTATTTCTAAATGGTCTCATAATACAACATAAATGTCTCCTCACAACAATTATACTCTTAATCACCAATTAGAACTTGGACCTAAAATTTCATAATATCCAAAAATAAATATTTTATGACCCTATAAGTCATTTCTTAATAACTTTAAACAAGTCCCCAAATGTCTTCATCCTTACAAGGTTTAGCGACAAAATTCAAAACTAGTGGTTTCTAGAGCTTAGAAATCATAGCAATCGCAATGTCAACCCAAAATGAAATTCTTTCTTTTAACTTACTTCTCAAATTTCGCAATTACCTCGTATAGTCCTCAAATAATATTTTTCTCAAATCTTATAAACTAAGCTTACAAAAATTATACGAAATCTGATATTCTTAGTTTGTATTCCTCGATTCTTTCATAACATTACTTCAATAGTTTTATGTCCAATATCCTATTATAAATGAATTTTATTTAATGATTTTCTCCTTCAGTAATTTGTCCCCTCAAATTTATTGATGAAATTCTAAAATCTAAGGTATAGACTTCCTAAACTTTCCAATATCATAGCAATCGGTAGACAAAAATTATTCGATTTTGCCTAAATTATCATATCCTAGCCACTCAAACTATCGAATTTAATGCAAATGTCTCCCATAGCTTTCCTAAAATTTGCAATCAAGACCCAAAAAAATTCTCGAGTTCTCAAATTTAGTCCCAAATTTTCGCATTTTAGCCCTTCTAATTTTCGAATTCACACGATTAAGCCCCACACATCCGAATAATAGCAAAATCACCCCCAATATTTTTGAAATTTGTAATAAGTCCCTCAAAATTTTCAACTATCATAATTTAGTCCCTAAGTTCATAATTCTTTAAAATTCAACCCATACCATCAACTTCGAAATTCTCTTCCTACACAGTGTAGAATTTGAAACATGCCGTCCTAAATCACCAAGTTCAATTCGCCTCAACATAATCTTAGATAGTAAAAACTCGAGATACGAAAAAACAAATTCTTCTCACGTCTCTCCTCTCCCCCATGCCCGTGATTAACACGTCTCAGAGGCATGGTTGTATACACCGTCCAAACCACGAAACCCATATGCATTTAATTTTAGAAAAATGCAACCTCCAAATTTCTATATCATAAAAGCATTCAAAAAAAATTCACCATATAAATCTAAAGCAGTAAAACTCACAGACATTGAGGCGTGACTTCTAGAGCTCCTCGGAAACGGCAGCAGGCATAACCTTTTTCAAGAACCACCGCTCTATTACCAAGTGAAACGAGCCTACTTCTAAATTCTTTTAATTTACATTAGTTTTTTTTCCTCTAGACCATGCTTAATTAATTCATCATAAATAAACTACCATAAATAACCAAATAAATGAATTCCATAATATCCAAAACCATTCATGCAGAATAAGTAAATAAAGCAATAAAAGTCTAAAATTCAACTCAATAAATTCTAGCATTTTAACAGTCTATAAATAAAAACTATTATCCCTAAAATTATCAATATTCTTCAACATATGCGGAATTTCTAGGTCTTCGGGTATGAACTATGCCTCCCGGATGACTCGATAGTCCGCACCTCACGATTCAACATCGTCATCACCTGCAACCATTCAAACCTAGTGCGTCTAATGACTTAGTATGCTCAAACATAATATAGCAAATACATACATAAACAATCACATGCATAAAAATTACTTTTACTAAAAATTGTCTCTTTCATGCAAACATGAAACCTTAAAAAATATTCAACTTTTGAAATCATGCGTAGATATGAACATTTTCCATTTAAAATTATCATTTTTAGGCGAAGTCCGATCCTCGAAACTGACAACATTCATTCAATTGATCAATTTATGAACCATAGTACTAGGACGCCGAGTTCCACATCCACTTCTTCGACGATCCCACCAACTATCATAAAAATAATTTCACCGTTCACTTTTTCAACGGATCTATTATCATTGGGATTCACGCCCCTCTTCGACGGTTCATTCCTTTTGTCATTGCAAGTTCACCGTTCCCGTTTTCAACTGATCCCTTACTACTTTTATGTCACTATCAATTCACTTTCCTCAAAAATATTTTCCTTTAATTTATCATTTTATAAAACATTCATAACTTTCCATATTCTTTAAAACTTCCAAAAATGGCTTATATCATTCGTAAACGTCGAGACTGCTAAAAATAGCATATACGTTAAAACATCAAAAAATGGCATATATCATGCATATTCTTTAAAACTTCTAAAAATAACATTTTAAATGATGTGTAATTGTTTTAGGAAGTTGCAAACCACCCTCGACTTTCCTCGAACCGACCGCACATGTTTCAACGTTATACGTACCCCGACGACCTTAAACTTTGAATCAAGGAGGCGACTCGATTTACAAGCTTTAAAAACACCCAAAAATATCCAATAGCTTGGTGGAAATTCAATCTTAGGACCTACGTTTCAAAAATGGCTCAATTCGCTTACCGGATGGCTCATTTACAACCGTTTTCGCGTTTCCTGTTAAACAAATGACCAAATTACCCTTCCGACTCGAACCAACCAGAGACAAGACCTTTATTAACTTTCTAAGACACAAGTTAAGCTGATGGAAGTCCCCAAGCCCAAGCCAAGAAGCATGGAATAAAATTTTAACCTAGGCTCACTTTGCCCCTTTTTTGACACGTTCGGACAAACTACGATCCCAAACGGACCACGGGTCGATACGACCCCAAAACAGTCTTTATACCCCTTACTAAGACCCTAAACAAGACCATGTTCATGCCCTTTCAGACACAGACCCGACGCTCAAGGCTCCAAACCCCTCACAACAGCAGCCAGCCGAGTGGCTCTTCGCGTGCAGCCTAGGAACAAACGCTCCAGCGACTGTGGCTGCCCCTGAATAGACTTTTGGCTCACAATATACTCTCACCAGGATCCTAAGGCACGTCCCTTAAACTAACCCCTTAGCCCACATAAACGCACACGCCCCAAACAAGCCAACAAGGGAGGTTTTTGAAATTCTATCGCAACGCTTTGCCCACTGGTCCAAGTGTTTTCAGAACCTCTCCTAGCCCTTCCTAAGACTCTAACCCAAACCTCCAGACCGTGGCTAGGGCCCCATGCAGCATCCTTGGTCGTAGGGACCCAAGGCCACCCGACTTCCCACCTCTCGGCCCTCATGATATTCACGTGTAGGTGGTGCTACCATGGAGGTGACCCCTATGGCCATAGTCCCTTCAAAACATACTCTTATGAATTTAGTTTGACTCTTAAATCTCTTGGTTTGCATCCCTCCTTCAACAATCCCCAAAACATTAAGAATCCTTTATGAAAACATGAGATACACATATAATCCTTACAAGTTTTTCGCACAAAATCAGATTCATGCAATATTATGGATTGAATGGTGCATAAATAATGGTTGAAAACATGCCTTGTTCCTTTATTCTTACGAAGTATGAGCGACGGTGGGACGAGACGCGAAAACTCCCTTCCTCCATGTTCAGCCACCTAGAGTCCTAGTGTGTGTGTGTGTGTATGCTGCAAGTGTGGAGTGGATTGAGTTTTTTGTGTAGGGGTGGGTAGGTTTTTATTTAATTAAGTTGTTAGGTTGCTAATTGGGCTTTAGGTGTAGTTAAGGTCTCTAATTCTTTAATTAAATCTTTATTAATCTAGGCCCATTAAGAAATTAATTAGACCCATAACTAATCCACTAATAAACTCCAACAATATTTAAAAATATTTGGTACCACTCATTTCTTGTGTCGCACTACCGAAACTACTCATTTTCCATCAAAAGTTTGTTGCCGATTAAGTTCGTCCCTTACTAAAAATAGATTACTATTTTCCTATTTTGGACTAACTAAATTTAAAGTTTTTATTTATAACTTTCTAAAAGTAGAAAATTTATCAAAATCGTCTCCGATTCTCTCGCCTTTTGTCAAGCATTGCGTATTCGACTGCAGAAAGTTCACATTCATAACATTTGGTTAAATAATCATTAAATCATGCATATAATCAAACATGCTTCTAGACAACTCATTTAAATAAATTTCAAATAATTTTCATGCATGCATGTGGTTAGTGTGTTCGGATCTTTGGCCGTTACACCCGAAGAATCATAATACATGCTAAATTATATTATAAAACGTTTATGATGAAAATAAATAATTTTATGATGTATGATAAAGTGGTACGATTTGTACTGTTAAAATGTTATTTTACGAATTTGGAAGGGGCACGATTTTTATTAATAAAAAGGAAAGAAAATTATTTTGAAAGATATGATTTGACTGTGACAAATATGATATAAAATATGAATATTGGGAATATCGTGAGGGAGAAGGCCCCATAGAGAGCCTGTTTACGGGAGAAGGCCCAGAGAGAGCCCGACAATCGTATTTCCATTTACGGCGTTGCCTAGTACCCGTCCCCATGCGCAATGGTGAGCTAAGGCTGACCAGTCGACCACATGATACAGCTGGTAACTTTCAAGGATCAAACTTCACCCAAAATAATAAATGATGGAAAGCTTTATGATTTGACGATTTATGATTCATTTATGCATACAAATTACGCTAGCTTCTTTTAAATAAAAGATATACTAAATATCATGCAAGCATAAAAACAATTAAACAATTAAAATAATTTTGCATGCATGTGGTTTACGTAGGTTGGTTTTTCGGACGTTACAACTCCCCCCTCCCCCTTAAATAGATATTCGTCCTCGAAATTTTCCCTTGTCTTAATGATTGCAAAGCATAAATTCCCTTATCCAACTCAAAATTAACCTCTAACTTAAATCTTACCCTTCCAATTTGGTCATCAAAATCTTGAAAATTGCAATTCTAACACAAAATTTCCCAAAGTCGACTCCTAAATCCAGCTCAAGTAGTGCATGCATCATATTCTTCTCTAAGTTCTTATCAATTCCACTACCCAACATATATTAATCATTTGAATGCAGCATGCAACTAACATTTATATCATGTATCATATAAGCATTTAAAAGAATTTTAAGCATATAAAATGTAAAGTAGTAAAAACTCACATATTTGAGGCGTGACTTCTTGAGCTTCTCGAAGTGACAGTACACAACCTTTTAGGGAAAACCTTGGCTTTGATACCAACTGAAACGAACTCGACTTTTTTTTCATAATCTTAAATTATAAATTCTAAATAAAATAATTCAACATAATCATGAATCATAATAATTTAACAATTTAAATCTCAAGTGCATAAAATAAAATCCTAAATCATCGGCTAACCAAATTCCTAAATCGACATTTAAAAAGATAGGCTAACAATAAAATTAAACATAAAAATATCTTTAATAAAAATCATTAACATAATCTTTTAATCTTTAATCTATCTAGCTAGTGCGGAAACATAAAGGCCCTCGAGTGTGTACTGCTGCACTAGATCCCCTCAATCGTCACCGCCTCCCATAAATCATCAAATCATGCATCATACAAATCTAGTGAGTCTAAAGACTCAATACGTTCTAAACATGGATAGCAAATAATACATATACATTCACATGCATTTAAAAATCATATTTTTATTTAAAATAATCTTTTGAACATAAATAAACCATTTAAAAATCATTTAAGGATAATTAAATCATAAATCATAAAAATAATTTTAAAATACCTTTAAGCATAAATAAATCCTTCAAAAATCATTTAAAATAAGCTTTGATCATAAATAAATCATTTTAAAAATAGCTTTTAATCCTAATCATAAATCATATATCATAAGAATCATTTTTATCATGAGCTTTCAATTACATATCACTTTGGGTGAAGTTTGATCCTTGAAAGTGACTAGATTTTATCCTTTGGTCGACTGCAGTCTTAGCTCCACATGGCCCATCGGGGTGTGCACTAGGCTCCACCATGGAAATACAATCGACGGGGTTTCCTCGGAGGTCTTTTCCCACAAATGGGTTCCCTATGAGCCTTTTCCCGTACATGGGTTCCCTCTAGGGTCTTTTCCCCTCACGACAACCCCATAAAATCATATATCATAAATCATATCTTTTGTCACAGTCAATTCACATCCTTCAAAATATTTTTTATTTTTTTTTAAATTCATAAAATAAGACAGCTTTCAAAAAATAGCATTTTAAACAGTATAAATTGCACAACTTTACCATAAATCATAAAATAAATATTATCATCAAAATCATCATTTTAAATCATATAATATCATTTAACATGCGTTATGATCCTTCGGGACCCTGACCGACCTTGGACCACGCCCAGACCCTACCAAGACCAGCCCTTGAACCCAGCAGCGAAGCACCTGAAGCCAAGTATATCAACCTGCGCGCCCTTGAGCTCTCCCATGCCCTCTCGAGCCAACGGCCAGCCTAGCTACTCCAGCCCCTGTCCCAGCCCTTGACCATAATCCTTAGACCCTATAGGACCTACCTAACTCGCCCAAGCCCCAGCAACGAGCCCACATGGCCGCTGCTGCAACAGCACTCGCGTGGGGGAGAGTCCCACTTCTCGTGGACTCTTCCCCAGCCCTTGGATCGAGCCCTATCCCTCCTAGGGCTCTTCCTAGGACCTAGCCATGACCCTCAGGACCCAACCTCAAGACCTGCTCGAGCCACCTGCCCCCATGCATACATAGCCGAGCCATTGACTTTGCACAACCCAACAAAATTCACGCATCTTCCTGAATTTCCCACGGTTTATGCATCTTGTTTCCTCTATTATTTATCATGTTTTGTCCATAAATTAATCATATTTTATCATGTATTGGCAGCATACTCGTTGGATTCAAAACATTTTTCATAAAAGCGCAAAAACGTCGTATAAACGTTCTACCGTAAAAATTATCGAATACCTATTTTTTTCACGCATAAACAATTAAATGAAGCATAATATGATTTTTATGATGTTTAAAGAAGTTTAAGAACGCTGCCTTTGTGTTTATAACGCTCGAATATATGATCTTCGGCGATGGTGCGACGTTGGATGACCGGACGACGAAGAACACAAGATTTTTTTATCCTTGATATTTCGAAATTTGTGTGTATGAGTGTGTGTATTACGGCTGCTGATGGAGGGTTTAATTGTGTTGATTTAAAATCCTAGGTAGCTTATTTATAAACAATTAACATGTTAATGGGCTTTGGTTTTGGGCTTGCAAGCTTAAGGGTATTTTGGCTACTTAGTTTAATTAAATTGGGTCCAATAACCCTTGTTTAATTAAATAATAAAAGTTTATAAAATTAGTTTCCATAAAATAATATTTTTGATCTTTTAAAGCTCCTTGTTTGCCCAAAATCGACGGGAAAAATGGAACTCGATTCGTAAAATAATTCGAACTTTAACATTTTTAGAAAAATTAAATCATTTTTAATCATTTAGGAAGCCTTGCCATTATTAAAATAAAAATATATATTCTTGTCTTGGTCGTCCCTGGTCTCTTTTTCCCTACCTATTATCGAATATTCGGGTAAAATCCTTAATTTCATAAAATCCTATCATATTGTCATTTAATCATGCAATCATATATATACTCATTTACTAAATATCATGCAAGCATTTAAAAATAATTAAATAAAACAATTAAGCAATTAAAATATTTTTTCATGCATGTGGTTTACGTAGGTTGGTTTTCGGACGTTACAGTTAAAATATACAATACATTTCCTAATGAATTTCTCATGAGGGATGCGATGGCTCGGCTTAATGCATGACCCAAAAAGGGTCTTTCTATTATAAGGATCCCATGGTCACTACCTGTTTTGGCCATGCTTTAGGCCAACTCGCCGCATCCCTCATGTATCCCATGAGCCATTACTCACAGAACTCTCCACCCCTGGCAGTGGAGTACGTGTCCTCCCAAATCTCGATCCCAAAACCTCCAGGAGAAGTACTTGGAGTAAAGAGACTTAACACCAATTGAATTGATCAACCAAACTCGTAAACCTCATGGTATTTATTGTATATTCAATGATTTTATCTATCCGTCTTTCATTAGTATGCAGATAAATTAAATGTTATAACAAGATAATATTATAATATAATAATAAAATAAAGATTGTTTTACATAATAGTCAATAAATTTCAAGCTACAACTTGACTTGTTGAGCACTTACTCTAATAATATCATGATAATCCTAGAAATATGCAGGAACTCGCTCGCTTGAATTAGATTTTAATGTGCATATCATGACCAAACAATGAGCATATGATGGGAAGAAGACATAATATGCTGTCGTTTGAAAATCCAAAACAGAATGAATTGTTGCAAGATGTGACATAAATATGTATCAATTATCCTGCTCACATGATGCATATTAGCTGCTAAAGTACTACAAAAATTATAGAATCAAAGAGCTTAATATTATAGCCTAAGAACCACTTCTCTTGCATGCTGTTTAGTTGGTTAAAAGCTGGTTCTAAATCCTCCGAACACCTGTGAACCAAGTGGATTCGAAGGGGCACAATAAATTGAAGTTTAGTACACAGCATTGTATAGCGAAGGCTGTATGATCTCTTACCACCCAACCACATTTGCATGTACTATGGTAATCTGGTAGTAAACAAAGACAGTAAATGTAGAACCCGTAAATCAGTAGACGTATAAGCCATGCATAATTCTAGATTTTTAAATTTAATTGACTTCATTGCATGATTATTTTAAATGCATTTATTTGAAGTTAATTATTCATTATTTCAGTTCAGTAGTTTGATTTTTAGCATTTAAGTTATTTCAGTGAGGCCGGACCGGAGTCGGAGTTTTGAGATAGAATTTCAGATTCGAGAAATATTTCCAGAAGTTAATTTAGCTAGCAAGTAAGTTCATTTAAGTTAGAAAGGGAGGTTTGAGGATTTAATTTAATTATTTGAGGTGATTAAGAAATTAGCTCATTTAAGTTACTTAATTAAGGGGTTAGCTCACTAAATTAATTAAAGGATTAGTAAGGCTTTTAAGGGTTATTAAATTACTAGATAATCAATTTCCCCCTACCATTTATCATGCATTTTCGGCCACACCCCTAGAAGAACAAACTAGGACTTGCCAACTCACCTTTGACCCATTCTTGGTTGATTAGCATGCTAATTCTTTTAGCTATTTTTTCCACCTTAATTAATTAATACTAGACCACTATCCTAACCCTTGTTTGGCATGATAAAATCGGCCACTATACTCTAGAATCACCCAAGAGATCATTTGATAGCAATTCAAAATTCAAAATTCAAATGCATGAAGACTTGGTCTTGATATGATCCTTATATCTTGCACCATCCTCCTCACCCCTCATAACCACTTCATCACACTCCCTCCCCACCGAAATCAGACCCCTTTTCAGTAGAAAAAACGTGAGTAATAGCTAGGGAGAAAGGGAGAAAAATCGAGAACTAGAAAGAACAAGAGAAGCGCTCCACCTCCTCCTTGCCGCGTCGTCGTCGTTTCGTTCGTTTTCTTTCAAAACGAAACCAGGCATGTCTAGATTTCTTTCAAACCTCAATCAAGTCATATTATCATTTATTTTCCAGTACATGATCATGTTTATTCAAGCAAAAACCGAGATACATGTCAAAACATTTTGAAACAACACATGCAGAATTTTCAATTTTTCCTTGGCAAGCTTCACGGTTTCTTTTGGTTTGTGAGTTTCAGGTGATTGGTTCGACTCCAGGCTCCCAAGGCAACCTCAATACATGTAATAGGATGCATTAGGACCACATTTGTCCATCGGTTTCAGCCCATGTTCGCTGGAAAGCAAGAAATGACAGCAACACCATTTGTGTCCCTTTTTGTGTTCGAAAATTTCAGTTTTTATGTCAAGGGGTTGGATCTGATCTTGGCTGCCCTAAGGGCTCTTAGCCATGGTTGGATCACTCCCCTAGCATTTATAAGACGTGACTAAGTCACCCTTTTGATGGCTTGGTCGATGGCTCATTGGTTTTTAAATAATCAACAAGAACAGCCCCTTTCCCCATTCGGCCCCTTCCATTTTTCAGCATATGGTTTCGGTTTTTGGTTGCTTGGTATGGATCTTGGTTGGCCTATGGCCCTTAGCCACGGTTCATATCATGCTCCTAGATTTCTAGATCGTGCCATGGTCAATTAAATGGCCACTGGAACGACGCAAGACATCGATCTAATCAAAACACTACACACGCATGCACGTTGGTTCTCGGTTGGAGTTTCGGTTGAGTTATGGTGTGATGCGGATTGTGGCTGGCCTAAGGCCCTTAGCCATGGTTCAAATCATTCCTTGGGATGTTGGTAAGAGTCTCTGGTCGGTGGTTCACGCCCCAATGGCCGGTAGTCTCGAAAACAACACAAGTTACACGGGTGTGCAGCTGCTGGAAATTTACAGCAAGTTGCTGTGTCGTTTAGAAGGCTCGTTTGAGTTCTTGGTTGGCTTTTAGCCCATGGCCTTGGACAGTGCCTCATTGAGTTGTAAAGGTCATGTTTTCGACCGTTCGTGATTCGGATCATTTTTGAGGTCGTACGAGAATTTACGGTGCAATGTGCCAAATTGACTCTCGAAAGAGCGTTTCGTGTTTTGGCCTCCATTTCACCTAGATTTCGACCCTATCATTTTAGGAGCATTATTTTATGATTTTTCAGCGTATTTTAATCATGACTATACGTCGGTTCGGTGTCGGTTCAGGTTGGCTCGGAGTCATGATTAAATGCGAAGTCAATAGGCGTCATAGTCGCATCTTTTGAACGTAAATTGCATAGTTGGTCAAGTTTAAGCTATTGCATATTTTTCATGGCACAGTTAGGTTGCAGCGAGCCTGGGGACGATCCAATCCAATCCAGTTGGTAAAATTACGGGACATTTTCATTATGCCAGTTAATTATTTTACGTGCATTAAATAGAAAATGATTATTTTTTAGATTTATGCGATATGGCTTGTGGTTCATTCACTATGTGGGAGTGTTATTTTATACTGTCGCCAGTGACCGATCAGTTCAGTATGGTACCACCCGGTCGCCAGTGACCGGCCAGCTCAGTTCAGTTTCAGCCTCCCCGGTAGCCAGTTACCGATCAGTTCAGCTTAGTGCAGGGGCCACAGGCGTAAAACATAATCTCAACAGAAAATTTTACCAGTTATTTCAGTACAGGCTCCAAGGAGCAAATATTTTTACAGTGATTTTCAGTTCAGTAATGCACGTATTATAATTGCTCAGTACAGATTATTTTCAGCATGCCTCAAGACAGGATATGTTATCTCATGCATATTTTAAATTCAGATTTTTACTCGTTACCTGCGATATATGCATGCTGAGTCTTTAGGCTCACTAGACTTGATTGTTGTAGGTACTGATGAGGCCAGGGCCGAGGGCGGGGATCAGTGAGCCAGCTTGGGTCGGCAGTAGTGGCACCCGAGGACCTCAGAGCAGCAGTTGTTATTTTATTTCGCAAACATTTTATCAGTCGTTGGATATTTTTAAATTGTGATTTTTGACAAACTTTATTTTCGACCGCTGCAATATTTTGAAATATTGAACTTGATTCACCAGTAATTTTATGAATGAGGCCATTTAAGTTCTTTTAAAAAAGAAAATTTTTAATTTTCCGCAAATTTTCAAGCAAGAAGTTACAGGGCCTTCTGCAGTTGGTATCAGAGCGGTGGTTCTGTATAGGGTTTCACTACTACTGACCGCGAGAAGCTCACGAAGCCACGCCTTTGGTCTGTAAGTTTTTCAGTTCAGCATTTTGTTCAGCATTTTAGTTAAAGCATGAATTAGTTTGTCAGCATGCTTCCAGATTTTCAGTATTTCAGGGTTCATTTAAAATAAATTATGGAATTATGCATGTTAGTTACGTATGGGTTATGTTGGAACAGTATGCCCCCTAGACGCATTTTAGAGCGCAATAGAGAGAAGGAGCCTCGCCGAGAGGACAGGGAGGAGCGTAGACCGGAGGGAGACCTACCACCTCCTCCAGCGCCCCCACCGGACATGAGTGCCCAGATGTTAGCTGGGATGGCACAGTTCTTCGCACAGTTTGCGGGGAACAATGCCGCAGCCGTAGCCGCAGTCGCAGCCAGGCCGACAGGGCCCGAGGCTGTTTATGAGCGATTCATGAAGATGCGCCCGAAGGAATTCTCTGGGACATCTGACCCCATGGTTGCCGAGGGATGGATCAAATCCCTCGAGGTCATCTTCGATTTTATGGAGCTGGGAGACGCAGACCGAGTCCGGTGTGCCACCTACCTGTTCACTGGAGACGCCCGCTTATGGTGGGAAGGAGCTTCGGTAGCCCTGACCTTGGCTACACTTTCATGGACACTCTTTACGGAAGTTTTCTACTCCAAGTATTTTTCTGAGGAGGTTCGCACCAGGCTGACCACCGAGTTCATGAGTCTGAGACATGGAGATATGACGGTTACGGAGTTTATCCGTAAGTTCGAGAGGGGCTGTCACTTTGTGCCCCTGATCGCGAATGATGCCAGAGCCAAGCTGATGCACTTCCTGGTGGGTTTACGGCCGATCTTGCGCCGGAATGTTAGGGTATCTGACCCTGCTACTTATGAGATTGCCGTCTCCAAGGCCTTAGCCGCAGAGCAGGATCTGCGGGATATCGAGAGGGATCGCCAGGGCAAGCGCCCAGTCCAGGCACCGCACCGCCCTCCTCCTCATCAGCATCAGCAGCAGAATAAGAGGCCTTTTCATGGACTGCCAAGGAACCGAGGCCAGCAGCAGCAGCAGCGGGGACGCCCAGCCCCGAGGACTCAGGAGCATCCAGTCTGTCCCAGGTGCTCACGTCGCCATCCTGGAGCATGTATGGCTGGCTCAGGAAAGTGTTTTAAGTGTGGCAGTCCAGACCACATGTTGCTGAAGTGCCCTCAGAGGAATCTGCCTACCCAAGGCAGAGTTTTTGCTCTCCATGCCGCGGAAACCAACCCGGAGACTATGTTGTTGACAGGTACCTTTAAACTTTAAGTTATTATTCGAATTTCAGCATTTTGGGAATCGGGATTTAGATTTTTGAGCTTAGAACTGTTATAGGATTGCATGCTCTACTCAGATTTATTTCGGGGGAATTAAGCTAGAGGAACCTTGACCTTTGCATGTCTATAAGTTTAGTTCTTGTAACTACTGGATTCAACTTAGAGCTCCGCTCTTTCAGGGAGAATTTTTATATCTGGTTCCGCTACCAAGGCCTTGATAGATTCAGGGGCCACTCACTTGTTTATTTCGGAGGTCTTTGCAAACTTTCTCAAGATCAAGACCATTGGGCTAGATACAGCCTTTTCAGTAGTGTTGCCGTCAGGCGAGGAGATGGCAGCCACTAATGTTATCCGAGATATAGACCTTGAGCTGCACGGTAATCTTGTTTATGCGGATCTGATTGTGCTACCGATGCCAGAATTTGACATCATCCTAGGGATGGACTGGCTATTGAAGAACAGAGTGTTGATAGACTTCCAGCGGAGATCTGTTCTTGTCCGACCGCCTGGAATGGAGCAGTTCTTATTTGAGCCGGACAGGTACTTTCCTTTACCGCGCATTATTCCATATGTTCAGGCTAGGAAGCTCATGCATAGAGGGTGTCGGGCATTTCTAGCGACCTTTTTATCTGTCCCCGAGGAACCCAGCCAGGAAGCTTCAGATGTTCCGATTGTCAGAGATTTCTTAGACGTTTTTCCCGAAGACGTCTCTGGTATGCCACCCGAGAGAGAGGTGGAGTTTTCCATCGAGCTTATGCCAGGTACGGCTCCGATATCCAAAGCGCCGTACCGAATAGCACCGACAGAGATGGCAGAGCTTAAGAAGCAGATTCAAGAACTTCTCGACAAGGAGTTCATTCGCCCGAGCTTTTCACCATGGGGCGCGCCGATCTTATTTGTGAAAAAGAAGGATGGCACGATGAGGCTTTGCATTGACTATCGGGAGTTGAACAGGGTTACAGTGAAGAATAAATACCCATTGCCGAGGATTGAGGATCTGTTTGACCAGTTGCGGGGAGCTTCGATTTTCTCCAAGATAGATCTGCGTTCCGGTTATCACCAGTTGAGGGTGAGAGATGCTGATGTTTCGAAGACAGCTTTCAGGACTCGTTATGGCCACTACGAGTTCCTTGTGATGCCGTTCGGTCTGACGAATGCGCCAGCGATCTTCATGGATCTCATGAATCGCGTATTTCAGCCATACCTCGACCAGTTTGTGATAGTGTTCATAGATGACATTCTCGTCTACTCCAAGAGTCGGGAGGAGCACAGCAGACATCTGACCACAGTGTTGCAGACATTGCAGAAGCACAAATTATTCGCAAAGTTCAGTAAATGCGAATTCTGGTTAGAGAAGGTGGCGTTCTTGGGCCATATTGTCTCCAGCAGTGGTATTGAGGTAGACCCCGCAAAAGTTACAGCAGTCAGAGATTGGGTTGTGCCTCAGAATGCATCCGAGATCCGTAGTTTTCTTGGGCTAGCAGGATATTACAGAAAGTTCATTCAGGGATTCTCCTCCATTGCCGTTCCACTCACAGCACTGACCAAGAAAAATGTGAAATTTGTGTGGAGCGAGGAGTGTCAGAAGAGCTTCGATACTTTGAAGCAAGCTCTTATTTCAGCACCAGTTTTGGCCATGCCATCAGGGCCTGGCGAGTTTGTCCTTTATACCGATGCTTCGAAGCTTGGTTTAGGTGCAGTTCTGATGCAGCATGGGAGAGTGATAGCGTATACTTCTCGACAGCTGAAAATCCACGAGAAGAATTACCCTACCCATGATCTGGAGTTAGCGGCCGTAGTTTTTTCTTTGAAGATTTGGAGGCACTATCTGTATGGAGAGAAGTGTCAGATCTTTACCGACCATAAGAGCCTCAAGTATTTCTTTACGCAGAAGGAGCTGAACATGCGTCAGAGGCGTTGGTTGGAGCTTGTGAAAGATTACGATTGTGACATTAGCTACCACCCGGGTAAAGCTAATGTAGTTGCGGATGCTTTGAGCAGGAAAGTCGCAGTGATGGCTCATTTGACGATTCAGAAACCTCTTCAGATCGAGATGCAGAGGTTTGATCTTGAGACTTACCCTCGAGGTAGAGTTCCTCGTCTATCTACCTTGACCATCCAGTCTTCCCTTTTGGACCGTATTCGCAGTGGTCAGGCCGCAGATGAGCAGTTGGCACAGTGGAAGAAGAGAGATGAAGCCAAGGGCAGTGTCTTGTATACAGTCAGCGACGGTATTAAGAGATACCGAGACAGAATGTGGGTTCCTAGCAGTGGTTCTATCCGAGCAGATATTCTATCAGAGGCCCACATGTCCCCGTACTCTATTCACCCTGGGAGTACGAAGATGTACAAGGATCTGCAGCTATTTTATTGGTGGCCAGGGATGAAGAAGGACATCAGGCGATTTGTGTCCGAGTGTCTGACTTGCCAGTTAGTGAAGGCCGAGCATCAGAGACCAGCAGGTTTGCTCAAGCCTCTCCCTATTCCCGAGTGGAAGTGGGAGAATGTTACCATGGACTTTGTGACCGGATTGCCGAGGTCAGCCAGAGGATCGAATGCCATCTGGGTGATTGTAGATCGTCTTACCAAATCAGCGCACTTCTTGCCTATTAAGACGACTTTCACCATGGTTCAGTATGCAGAGCTGTATATCCGAGAGATAGTCCGACTCCATGGTATTCCAGTTTCGATCGTATCCGACAGAGATCCCAGATTCACTTCCTCGTTTTGGAAGAGTTTGCATTCGACTATGGGTACGAAGTTGATGTTTAGCACAGCTTTCCATCCGCAGACAGATGGACAGTCGGAGCGAGTTATTCAGATCTTAGAGGATCTTCTCCGTGCTTGCGTCATTGATTTCTCTGGGAGTTGGGAGTCGAACTTACCATTGGTAGAGTTCACCTATAACAACAGTTTCCAGTCGTCTATAGGTATGGCTCCGTATGAAGCACTGTATGGCCGCAAGTGTAGATCTCCTGTTCATTGGGATGAAGTAGGAGAGAGAGCAGAGTTGGGTCCAGAGATTGTTCAGCAGGCAGCAGATGTAGTAGTCAAGATCCGTGATAGGATGAGGACTGCTCATAGCCGACAGAAGAGTTATGCCGATCAGCGGAGGAGAGACTTAGAGTTTGCAGTGGGCGATCATGTTTTCGTGAAAGTGGCACCTATGAAGGGTGTCATGAGATTTGGGAAGAAAGGGAAGCTCAGTCCGAGATTCATTGGACCGTTTGAGATCCTCGACAGAGTTGGGACGCTAGCGTATCGTGTGGCTCTTCCGTCGAATCTGGCCGGAGTACACAATGTGTTCCACGTCTCCATGCTGAGGAAGTATATGGCAAATCCTTCGCATGTGCTGAATTTCGAGCCGTTGCAGCTTACTCCGAACTTATCTTATGAGGAGAGACCCGTGCAGATCCTAGACAGACAGGAGAAGAAACTTCGGAACAAGCTTGTTAAGCGAGTCAAAGTCAAATGGCTCAACCATTCTGAGGAGGAAGCTACGTGGGAGTCTGAGTCAGAGATGAGGGAGCGTTACCCCGAGTTATTCGGTGAGTTCTAATTTCGAGGACGAAATTTCTTTTAAGGGGGGAAGGATTGTAAAACCCGTAAATGAGTAGACGTATAAGCCATGCATAATTCTAGATTTTTAAATTTAATTGACTTCATTGCATGATTATTTTAAATGCATTTATTTGAAGTTAATTATTCATTATTTCAGTTCAGTAGTTTGATTTTTAGCATTTCAGTTATTTCAGTGAGGCCGGACCGGAGTCGGAGTTTTGAGATAGAATTTCAGATTCGAGAAATATTTCCAGAAGTTAATTTAGCTAGCAAGTAAGTTCATTTAAGTTAGAAAGGGAGGTTTGATGATTTAATTTAATTATTTGAGGTGATTAAGAAATGAGCTCATTTAAGTTACTTAATTAAGGGGTTAGCTCACTAAATTAATTAAAGGATTAGTAAGGCTTTTAAGGGTTATTAAATTACTAGATAATCAATTTTCCCCTACCATTTATCATGCATTTTCGGCCACACCCCTAGAAGAACAAACTAGGACTTGCCAACTCACCTTTGACCCATTCTTGGTTGATTAGAATGTTAATTCTTTTAGCTATTTTTCCACCTTAATTAATTAATACTAGACCACTATCCTAACCTTTGTTTGGCATGATAAAATCGGCCACTATACTCTAGAATCACCCAAGAGATCATTTGATAGCAATTCAAAATTCAAAATTCAAATGCATGAAGACTTGGTCTTGATATGATCCTTATATCTTGCACCATCCTCCTCACCCCTCATAACCACTCCATCACACTCCCTCCCCACCGAAATCAGACCCCTTTTCAGTAGAAAAAACGTGAGTAATAGCTAGGGAGAAAGGGAGAAAAATCGAGAACTAGAAAGAACAAGAGAAGCGCTCCACCTCCTCCGTGCCGCGTCGTCGTCGTTTCGTTCGTTTTCTTTCGAAACGAAACAAGGCATGCCTAGATTTCTTTCAAACCTCAATCAAGTCATATTATCATTTATTTTCCAGTACATGATCATGTTTATTCAAGCAAAAACCGAGATACATGTCAAAACATTTTGAAACCACACATGCAGAATTTTCGATTTTTCCTTGGCAAGCTTCACGGTTTCTTTTGGTTTGTGAGTTTCAGGTGATTGGTTCGACTCCAGGCTCCCAAGGCAACCTCAATACATGTAATAGGATGCATTAGGACCACATTTGTCCATCGGTTTCAGCCCATGTTCGCTGGAAAGCAAGAAATGACAGCAACACCATTTGTGTCCTTTTTTGTGTTCGAAAATTTCAGTTTTTATGTCAAGGGGTTGGATCTGATCTTGGCTGCCCTAAGGGCTCTTAGCCATGGTTGGATCACTCCCCTAGCATGTCCAAGACGTGACTAAGTCACCCTTTTGGTGGCTTGGTCGATGGCTCATCGGTTTTTAAATAATCAACAAGAACAGCCCCTTCCCCATTCGGCCCCTTCCATTTTTCAGCATATGGTTTCGGTTTTTGGTTGCTTGGTATGGATCTTGGTTGGCCTATGGCCCTTAGCCACGGTTCATATCATGCTCCTAGATGTCTAGATCGTGCCGTGATCAATCAAATGGCCACTGGAACGACGCAAGACATCGATCTAAGCAAAACACTACACACGCATGCACGTTGGTTCTCGGTTGGAGTTTCGATTGGGTTATGGTGTGATGCGGATTGTGGCTGGCCTAAGGCCCTTAGCCATGGTTCAAATCATTCCTTGGGATTTTGGTAAGAGTCTCTGGTCGGTGGTTCACGCCCCAATGGCCGATAGTCTCGAAAACAACACAAGTTACACGGGTGTGCAGCTGCTGGAAATTTACAGCAAGTTGCTGTGCCGTTTAGAAGGCTCGTTTGAGTTCTTGGTTGGCTTTTAGCCCATGGCCTTGGACAGTGCCTCATTGAGTTGGAAAGGTCATGTTTTCGACCGTTCGTGATTCGGATCATTTTTGAGGTCGTACGAGAATTTACGGTGCAATGTGCCAAATTGACTCTCGAAAGAGCGTTTCGTGTTTTGGCCTCCATTTCACCTAGATTTCGACCCTATCATTTTAGGAGCATTATTTTATGATTTTTCAGCGTATTTTAATCATGACTATACGTCGGTTCGGTGTCGGTTCAGGTTGGCTCGGAGTCATGATTAAATGCGAAGTCAATAGGCGTCATAGTCGCATCTTTTGAACGTAAATTGCATAGTTGGTCAAGTTTAAGCTATTGCATAGTTTTCATGGCACAGATAGGTTGCAGCGAGCCTGGGGACGATCCAATCCAATCCAGTTGGTAAAATTACGGGACTTTTCATTATGCCAGTTAATTATTTTACGTGCATTAAATAGAAAATGATTATTTTTGAGATTTATGCGATATGGCTTGTGGTTCATTCACTATGTGGGAGTGTTATTTTATACGGTCGCCAGTGACCGATCAGTTCAGTATGGTACCACCCGGTCGCCAGTGACCGGCCAGCTCAGTTCAGTTTCAGCCTCCTCGGTAGCCAGTTACCGATCAGTTCAGCTTAGTGCAGGGGCCACAGGCGTAAAACATAATCTCAACAGAAAATTTTACCAGTTATTTCAGTACAGGCTCCAAGGAGCAAATATTTTTACAGTGATTTTCAGTTCAGTTATGCACGTATTATAATTGCTCAGTACAGATTATTTTCAGCATGCCTCAAGACAGGATATGTTATCTCATGCATATTTTAAATTCAGATTTTTACTCGTTACCTGCGATATATGCATGCTGAGTCTTTAGGCTCACTAGACTTGATTGTTGTAGGTACTGATGAGGCCAGGGCCGAGGGCGGGGATCAGTGAGCCAGCTTGGGTCGGCAGTAGTGGCACCCGAGGACCTCAGAGCAGCAGTTGTTGTTTTATTCCGCAAACATTTTATCAGTCGTTGGATATTTTTAAATTGTGATTTTTGACAAACTTTATTTTCTTCCGCTGCAATATTTTGAAATATTGAACTTGATTCACCAGTGATTTTATGAACGAGGCCATTTAAGTTCTTTTAAAAAAGAAAATTTTTAATTTTCCGCAAATTTTCAAGCAAGAAGTTACAGGGCCTTCTGCAGTAAACATAAGCGAAGACAGTAAACATCTCATAGATTATATTCTTGTGGTGCACAAATCTCTTTCAAACACTCTCAATCAAACATATAACCTATCCATTACTTAAATTCAGAACTGCAATTGGACTTGTTACAGTATGTTTTCCATTCACTTCAACCCACTTCAGATGCCCATGAATAACAGTACCCTCATTCAGACAGGGCCCTTCCACAATCAGTTTGTAGCTTTTTTTATCATTCTTGCCCTTGAAAACAAGTGTATCTGGATCTACACTAACATGGAATCCCTGCATCGCATCTACTTTGGCCACGTAGCGGGACATGAAGCTACCCAAGTTCGTCAGAGTCCTCCAAAACTCGACCGACTTCGTGCCACTGCAGTTGAAATATGCAATGAAGGACGGGTAGTTGAGCTCAAGTGTAGGATTTGGGGGGCAGGCGTAATGTGAAGACCTTGTGATTGCATGAAGCTCATGCATGCTCAGATTTAGGCCACACAAAAAATTCACATAATCCTGGGCATCCAAGTCGTACACAAGGCCTGGGTCTAATGCTTGGTTGGGATCAACAAGCCCTGCCCCCATCGCCAAAGGAGACGCAGTTTGGTTGGTTCCCCATTCTTGAATGGGATTCTGTAAATTGTCGAACAGCTTGGCAGTTGTCATGATCGCAGATCTTATCACGGCGGGACTCCAGTCTGGGTTGGCTCCCTTAAGCAAAGCTGCCACTCCCGCTACATGAGGGGAAGCCATTGATGTCCCACTCTCTACGCTGAAAATGGTGCAGGTTTTACTTGTGAATCCATGTGCACTATGTAGGTCGTTTCAGATGAAACAGTTGTGGATATCACTGATACAGCCATCAACATTAATGTGCAGAGTTTGTGAAACGAAACCCAAATCGCCATTTTTCGATTTTTTCTTTACAGCAGGGGAACCAAGCTATAGCTCCAATTTATAGACAGAAATAATTAGTAAACATTAAAAAATCAATTGGTACGTAGGAGTTTTTATAATTAGTTTTTTTTTTTTTTTTTTTACTATTTTTTTATTATTAAATAAGCCTTTAGATAATATTTTAATCTTGGAATGTGGATCCAAGCATCATTGAATTAATTCAAATTTAATATTTATGTTCTAAACTGAACCTTAATATTTGTTACCATGTCTGAAAATTTTGCGATATAGACAAAAATCCTTAAATTTAACTAAAACGTTGTGTTATTTTCTGTTGGTTTAATTAAAATATCGCCCTAGTTTTTAATTATATATATATTTTGTGTGTTTTATTTTTATTTGGTGTACTTAATTTGGTAATATGTCAGATAATGAGGTTCTTTTCTCGATTCTTTTAAAACAATCAATTTTTGGATAAAACGAGTCAATAATGGACAAATTCTCTATGAATTTGTTGTGTTTTTTTAAAGTAGGTCACTCAATCATGTAACTATTTTGGATTTTTTGTGTAACAATTTCATCAAATTATTTATTTATTTTGAGCTATAACATTTATTATTGTTCATTTTAAGCAAAATGAATCATGTGACCCATTCTCATATAAATTGGAACCATAAAAATCATTGATTTAAAATATAATTAGTTAAACTTATTGATAATATTTTAATTATGGAATGTTGATCCAAAGAATCATTAAAATAATAAAAATTTAAAGTTTTATTAAACTGTTCACTGAATGAGAGTTTTGAATATGTATTTAATATTTAAACAATTGTAAATTATTTATGTGTAACGTAATTTGATAATAAGTCGTCAAACGATAAGATCTTCAGTTCTGTGGAACATCAATGATCACTAAGCGTTTTGGACTAAAAAATTCTTTCGATCTGTGGTATCAAATTCTTAGAATTTTTGGATACTATTTTTGTCATAAAAGGATTCTGATACCCAGAGATGAACCCATCAAGATCCGGCCCATCATTAAGGCCCACAGGTGAATGGCCCATGACAAGCCCAGGTGTTCTCCTATAAATACCAGGTTGGAGCGTATGATTATTGGATTCACTATATTGTTTTCAGCAGCGCCCTTAGCTGCTCCCCCCATATATCCTCAGTCTCTGACTTGAGCGTCGGAGGGGCTACGTTGGGACACCCTCCTGGCCCCCTCCTAACGGTCTTATTTGTGATTTCAGGCCCATGGTAATTTTGAAGCCCGTGTCTGGATTAGTGACGCTTGCGTGGATCGGACCCTAAATTTTCCGTGAGTATCACTTGGCGCCGTCTGTGGTAATATCTGAGTTGAGACGTAGAGATGGTAGGGAGGCAAGGGAGTAGAAGAGTTAACTCAGCGTCATCGCGTCCTCAGAGGGGACCCGAACAGTCTCATGCTGAGGCGAGGCAGGAACAACCCCATCAGGAGACAAGAACTGAACAACCTCGTCAAGAGATCAGGGTCGAGCAACCCCGTCCTAATGAAAATGTGGGGAACTTGACCCTGGAGCAGTTGGGTCAATTTATCACTCGGACAGTTGATGAGGCTATGAGTAGGAACCAAGAATCTGTGTTCATTGAAGAGCAGGCCACTCGCCAGGAGCGAGAGGAAAATGTTGAGGGCCAGCAGAGTAGAATTGAAGAGACCCAGCCCCTCCCAAGCGAAGGGAATGCAGAGATTGGAGAGATGTGAAAGGAAATACGGATGTTGAGACAACAGGTGGGAAGCAGAGCGCCGGCCCAAGAGAGGAAGTCCCTTTTCACTAACCATTTTAGAAGAAGGGCTTCCTCCGAATTTTCGACAGTCGAATGTGGGAGAGTACGATGGACATACTGACCCCGAGGAACACTTGGGGAGGTTTGAGAATGCGGCTCTGTTGCACCAATATTCGGATGGAGTCAGGTGCAAGGTGTTTCTGGGCACGTTGGTGAGGTCAGCCCAGCAGTGGTTTAACACTTTGCAGCCCAGCTCTATACGTTCTTTTGAGGACTTCTCAGCTGCCTTCTTGCACCGATTTGCTAGCAGCAAGAGGCACTAGAAAAATTATTTGAGCCTGTTCGTGATGAAACAGCAAGAGAATGAAACTTTGCGAGAATTTGTCCAGCGTTTCAACAATGCAGCGCTGGAAATACCAGCGGCTACCCCTGACATCATGATAAGTGCCTTCACAAAAGGACTGAGGGGAGGGGAGTTTTTCAAGTCGCTGGTCAAGAAGCCTCCGTTGAGCTATGATGATCTGTTGGCTCAAGCTGAGAAATATGTAAACTTGGAAGATGCCCAACGGTACAGAAGGATGGAGAGCCGGCCCGGAGGAAGTAGAGTTGAGGGAGCGGAGAAAGGAGGAAGGAAGAGGGGTGCGGGGGAAAGAGAGGAAGACAGAACTAGTAGTAAAAGACAATTCTCATCCCATGTTCCCCTAGATAGGAGTCGGGACGAGGTGATGGAGGTGAGGGAGCCCGCGAGGAGGTGGGAGAAGTCGCGAAGGGTTGGGTACAGTGCTAGATTGTCTTCAAGGGATAGACAAGAAGGATCCTCATTAAGGAGTCGACAAAGGTCTCGCTCGCCCCCTAGACGTGGTCCAGGCCCTCCATGGATAAATCAGAGGATCGGGGAGCAGAGAGGGGAAGGTCGATGTCAAGATGTCCCTCAGGAGCTCGTCGAACCGAAGAGGGGAATGAATGAGGATAACCACCCTACGAGAGGAATGATTCATATGATCTCGGGGGGTGCTACTGGTGGAGACTCTGGGCGAGCTCAGAAGGCACATGGGAGAAGGTTGGAGAACTTTGAGATATCTAGGGGTGCAGACTTACCACAAGACCCCGTCATCAGCTTTGGGCCGGAAGACCTCCGAGGCGTTGTGACTCCACATAACGATGCCTTGGTGGTAACGACCACCATTGCCAATTATGATGTGGCGGAAATATTTATTGATAATGGAAGCTCCGTGAACGTCTTGTTCAAGAGCACGTTAGATCAAATGAAGATGAGAGGATTTGAGTTTGAGCCGGTATCCACCCCGCTGTATGGGTTTGCAGAACACGTCATCTTGCCTTTGGGTCAGATTGTTCTTCCCCTATCCTTGGGGACTGATTCTCGGCGGGTTACAAAGATGATAGCCTTCACTGTAGTAGATACCCCGTCAGCGTATAATGGAATTCTAGGACGACCATCCCTGAAGGATTTTAGAGCAGTAGCTTCCAGTTATCATCAGAAGCTTAAGTTTCATGTGGGAAAAGGAGTTGGAGTCCTGTGCGGGGACCAAAAAGTCGCACGTCGTTGTTATGAAAGAATCATGACGGAAGAAGAAACGAGAAGTCACGAGCATTCGCATGGAAGCTTGAGCTCAGTCTTGCAGTTGTAGAGTCATTCGGAGAAGCTTCTACGTGGGTAACTTTGTCTTGTGGAGGTACAAGAGGAGCAGAGAGGAAAGTTTAAGAATGCGCTGGGTAAGGCTCTAAAGAGTCATGAGAACGCTTACCACCTTAGAGAATATTATACTTCATTTTTGATGTATTTCGTTCCTGAATTTGTCTTACGTTATCAGTTGATATTTAATAAAGCCAAGTTCTTATATTAAGTTCGTGGTTGTTCTTGTATTATGAGGATTATATGAATTTTATTTTACCTACTTAGGCTGCACCTAGTAGAGGAGAAGAGTGGGGGGGAGAAAAGCTAAATTTTTCCTGTTAAGGCATCGCCTAGCAGAGGAGTAGAGGGTGAGGTCGAGAATATTTATTTTCCTGCTAAGGCATCGCCTAGAAGATGAGCAGAGTCGGCGATGAGAGGAGCAGAGTTGAAGAGAAGAATTTTTATTTTCCTGCTAAGGTATCTCCTAGCAGAGGAGTTAGAGGGCGGAGGTGTTGATTTTATTTTCCTGCTAAGGCATCGCCTGGCAGAGGAGTTAGAGGATGACGAGGTTGAATCTTTATTTTCCTGCTAAGGCATCGCCTAGCAGAGGAGCAGAGTTAGGGTGGAGGTGTTGAATTTTATTTTCCTGCTAAGGTATCACTTAGCAGAGGAGTTAGAGGGTGGAGGTGTTGAATTTTAATTTCCTGCTAAGGCCCGGCTTAGCTGGCTTAGCAGAGGAGTTAAAGGATGTAGGTGTTGATTTTATTTTCCTGCTAAGACCTGGCTTAGCAGAGGAGTTATGAGATGATGAGGTGAGAGTTTGATTTTTCCTGCTAAGGCCCAGCTTAGCAGAGGAGTTAGAGGGTAGAGGTGTTGATTTTATTTTCCTGCTAAGGCATCGCCTAGCAGAGGAGTTAGAGAGTGGGCGCGTTGAATTTTATTTTCCTGCTAAGGCATCGCCTAGCAGAGGAGTTAGAGGATGGGGGTGTTGATTTTATTTTCCTGCTAAGACCCGGCTTAGCAGAGGAGTTAGAGGGTGGAGGTGTTGATTTTATTTTCCTGCTAAGGTATCACCTAGCAGAGGAGTTAGATGGAGGAGTTGAATTTTATTTTCCTGCTAGGGCCCGGCCTAGCAGAGGAGTTAGAGGGTGGAGGTGTTGAATTTAAATTTTCCTGCTAAGGTATCACCTAGCAGAGGAGTTAGATGGAGGAGTTGAATTTTATTTTCCTGCTAAGACCCGGCTTAGCAGAGGAGCTAGAGGATGGGGGTAGTGAATTTTTATTTTCCTGCTAAGGCATCACCTAGCAGAGGAGCAGAGTTTGGGAGGAGAAAAATGTTATTTTCCTGCTAAGGCATCGCCTAGCAGAGGAGAAGAGTGGATGAGGAGAATTAAATTTATTTTTCCTGCTAAGGTGTCACCTAGCAGAGGAGTTGGAGGGTGGAGATGTTGAGTTTTTATTTTCCTGCTAAGACAACGCCCCCATAATTTTTTCAGAAATCACACAATCATTCGCAAGGGAATATATCAAATTTCTCAACGTATTGGACGAGGCGAAGGCGTGGGCGAAGGCGTGAAGGCGAGCCTGGGGCGCGAGGGCAAGCGAGTGGCGGGAAGGCAGGCTCTCGGCGAGCTGGCGTGGCGTGGCGGGGGCGAGCAGGCGCTCGGGCGAGCCGGAGTGGCGGGCGAGCTGCCGGGCGCGGGAGAGCTGGCGTGCGGCGCTCGGGCGCGCGGCGAGCAGACGCTCGGAGGGCGAGGGCGAGAGCGGCAGGCAAGGGGCTAGGGGCGAGCTGGTGCTCGGGCGAGCTGGAGTGGCGGGCGAGCTGCCGGGCGCGGGCGAGCTGGCGTGTGGCGCTCGGGCGCGCGGCGAGCAGACGCTCGGCGGGCGAGGGCGAGAGCGGCAGGCGAGGGGCTAGGGGCGAGCTGGTGCTCGGGCGAGTTGGAGTGGCGGGCGAGCTGCGGGGTGCGGGCGAGCTGGCGTGGCGTGGCGCTGGCGAGCAGGCGCTAGGGCAAAGGCATGGCCGAGGGCTTGAGGGCGAGCCTGTGGCACGCGGGCGAGCCGGCGCCCAGGCGAGCAGGCGAGCGTGGTGCGCGAGGGGGCGAGTGCTTCGGCAGGGCGCCGGACGAGCTCGGTGAGGGCGTGGCGCGCGGGAGCTGTGCGGCCGCGCGGGGCGAGGGCGCCGGGCGAGCGCGCGCAAGGGCGAACGCACGCTATTGGGGCTAGCGTGCAGGCGGCGAGGTGATGATGAAGCGGTGCTAGGATTGATATTTGATTTGTTTCCAACTTTTTGGAGACTGGCGGAGGCCTGGAAGAAAATGCACAACTCACGTGTTGTAAACCGAGAACAACGCAATCAATCGAACTTTGAACCTACGATTCAGTTCGACTCGGGAGGGGGAGACTGGTGATACCCAGGGATGAACCCATCAAGATCCGGCCCAAATTCCCGGCCCATCATTAAGGCCCACAGGTGAATGGCCCATGACAAGCCCAGGTATTCTTCTATAAATACCAGGTTGGAGCGTATGATTATTGGATTCACTATATTGTTTTCAGCAGCGCCCTTAGCTGCTCCCCCCATATATCCTCAGTCTCTGACTTGAGCGTCGGAGGGGCTACGTCGGGACACCCTCCTGGCCCCTTCCTAACGGTCTTATTTGTGATTTCATGCCCAGGGTAATTTTGGAGCCCGTGTCTGGATTAGTGACGCTTGCGTGGATCGGACCCTAAAGTTCCCGTGAGTATCACGGCCTATTACACTACAAAAGATCGAAAAATGTAAATGCGGAAAGTTGAACTTGAGCTGCCACTGCCACCACTGCTTCCGAATTTTTTCTTTTTTCCAGCTTTTTTCTTGTTTTTTCTTTCATAAATTCTTTTAGAAGTTTCGTATTTTTCTCTCTCAACCTGCCTTTTCTACCCATCAATCTTTTTATAGTCCAAAACTTCCCTTTTTTGGACATCACCATGCTACAGGTATTCAAGGATTTCTTGCAATTGACTGCCGATTTCTTGCAACTAACTGCCAAGGGTCTTTTAAATTTGATCCATTTGTTGATCCATATGATTCTTTAGTTGGATCATCTATCATGATAGTTCAACATTAATGTTTATAGCTTGATATTTCATTTTGACCTGATCAATAGAAAGTGTGTGATATTGCATCCCATTAGATTTCAAATACATCTGAATTTTTGTCTTTGAATTTGTAGAATGCCATTGTGTGAGCAAAGTGCTTGATTTCCAATGAGTTGATTGATTGAGAGACAATATTTGTAATGCCCAGTCGTTCCTATACCCATGATACATTTTTTTGTTGCTTAACTTTTATAAATATGAATCAATAAATATTCGACATATATTATCAAAATGAATTACCTTTATTCCATAATGTGAGTTATGTTTTGATAATATGGACCATGAACAAGAATTAAAGAAACCAAATAAGAAAATATGTGTTATATATGTTATATGAGGTCATGACGATTGAGTTTAAAGAATACAAACATGTATATGTTGTTATGGTGATACTGGAATTGAATATGTAGCTATTATGAGCATTTATTTGAGGAAAAAGAGACTAACATGTATATGATTGACATTGAATATGATGTTGAAATTATAAGTTTCGGAGTTTTGCAAACAAATCAGTAACCGAACTGAAGACCCGAACTGAACAGTAACTGAATTGAAATCACTTAATTGATCTCAGAACTGAAAAGACCTATCAGACTGAAAAGGACCAAGTAGAACTTAATTAAATAAACTAATGTTCTCAAAAATCTTTATAGTCTCAAACTGATGAATCGAAGACTGACAAACTGCTAATACAGGAACTTAAGAGCAGAACTTATTGTAAACTGGTACGGCATAACTGAAAACTGGAACTGAAATTATAAGAGCATTCAAACTGAAAGGAAATCAGTTATAAATGGTTTAAACCATCTGAACTGACCAGTTGACCAGTTTGACTCCTGATCAGTTGGCCACTTCATCAGTTACAATTTTGAATCTTAGCAGAAAAACTGACACTTCGTACCTAAGTAGAACATACAAAGCATAACAGTCTGATACATCATATCATTGTCACAAAAAGTTGTCTACATGGAATTATAGGCGATTCAACGGAAATTATTCATTAAATACATTCAGTGTGACCGTTGGAATCAAAGACCATATATAGTTGTAGAGTTCAGTTGTGGAAGAGGTTAACGATAACGGCAACATTTTACGAACAACAATCATAAAAAGAACAATCAGTTATCGAATCAGTTGTGATTTACTTTCAAGTTTATAATCAGTTTGCAAAGCGCAAATTAAAAGCTCACACTTCAATGATCTATTTGTAGCAATCATGCTACTCATTTGAACGATTCAGTTATAAACTGATAAGTGTAAGAAAAGCTAAGATTTTCAGTTTGGCAGTATTTAAGTCCAAACTAAAGTGAGTTATTACATTATATTGTAATCAATCAAAGTCTTTTAGTGATACCTATCTTTGAGATAGAAAGGGTAACGTAGGAGAATTTGAAGTCTCTGAACGTCCATAAAAATCCATGTGTTCAATTTTCTTGTACATTCAGTTATCACAGTACCCTAACCAAAATATTCAAATTTATCTTTCAGTTTATTTCCGCAATATTTTAGTTAACTGATCGATATTTTCATACAAGATTTCAGGATCAATTCCTCAAAGATCTGATTCACATTCGAAAAAGAGTTCAAAAAGCCTAAGTGTCTATTCAACCCTCCTTCTAAACACTTTATCTATATTAACCGATCCTAACTATGAATATGAATATGAGGTATTGATGAGGAAATGGTTAAAGGAAGTTGTAAATATGGAAACAATGCATGAGTTGATGTGAATGGATGATTGAATGGAAGGAAATGATAAGAAAAATATGATAGTGATTACGGGTTTTAGTATAATAATTTGGATATTGATCTAAATGATATGAAACCACTTTAATCAAAAAGCTAAAATATAAGAAGACAAATTTTATATTTGGATTTTTTTCCAAATCTATATGTCATAATGGACCAAACTGTACTGACATATTTTGGTAGAATGATCATAACTTTTTTATCAGATCATTAAATTGAGTAAGAAAAATTGCATATGAAATCCAAGACACGGTGTTACAATTTTTATGCTGAGCACCTTCGCAAATTGGTATTAAATTGAATGTTTTGGGCATAAAAAGGCTTGGTAGGGCAGTTAAATATGATTGCCCCAGCGCCCCTTAACTATTTCAGCACCTGTAGAATAGCAAGGCTCGCGCTAGGTTGGTAAGAAACGACCTCCCAAGCTCTGCTTGACATGGAAAAAATTTATTTTGACACTTATATACAAGGAGCTTAATAATACAATATACATTATTCATTGAACCAAAAAGTTGTACTTAAACGCATAAATTTGAAACCCTAGAATTTGGGTATACATTGAAGTGAACCACATGTTTTGAATAATGACTAGAACCAAATTACCCAAGCTCCAAAAGAACACGAAATTGGAGACAAAGAAGAGAAATTGCACGAGCAGGGGACAATGGGTCATTCCAAAGTCGCATTTTTTCTTAGCTAAAGTGGTATCAATGGATAGCCTTTGACGAGAGCTTTTCGAAACTTTTCTTACTTTCAAAAACCGGAGATCGGTAACAGAGATACGGTCGGTCAGTGTTTCAAATATGCTCATTAACGTTAAAAAATCAGTCCTCGTAGACTGCATGCAAGAAAATTATTTAAATTGCTTATTTATTTTATTTTATTGATTTTAAATGTTTAAATGATATATTTTACGTGCTTAAATGTTTAAATTGCATGATTTCATGAAATTAAGGATTTTGTCTAGATATTCGACATTAGATCAGGGAAAGGAGACCGGTGAAAAGCAAGATGAAAATATTTTTGGATAAATATTTTTAAGGCTCAATAATATGATTAAACTTTTCTAAAAATGCGGGAGTCCAAATTATTTCGCGAATTGAGTCCCATTTAATCTGAGAAGCCGGTTTTAGTCAAACGAAGGACTTTTAAAAGCCTGAAAGTTATTATTTTTGAAAATGATTTTTTTATACTTTTATTCTACAATTAAATGGACCTTAATGAGCATAATTTAACTAGGATTGATGGGCCTAATTTTACCAAACCCTAAAACCATAACCTACTTAAACATGATTTTCGAAAATCATAAGAACAAAAACTAGGGTTCTTAGACTCTTAGCAGCCGACATACACACACAACACACAAACAGTTTTCGAAAAATTGAGAGCAAATTTCAAGGTCATTCATCGCCCCTTCGGTCTCCTTCGCAACCCACGCCAACGATCGGATTTTTGAGCGTTCTAAACGCAAATGCATGTTTCTAAACTTTATTTTTGCACCATTCAAATCATAATATGCGTGTTTATTTTTTTAAAGCATGAAAATTTTATCTTTCAAATAATTTAACATTTAGATGATAATTTTCAAAGTTTTGACGTTTTATGTGTTTTTGAGATGCGATGTGAATTGTGTTATGAGTTCTAAGGAGAATGCCACCATTGGGAGATGTAAAAGGACTAGGAAAAAGGGTCGTCTAATCGAAAGACATAGGCTGGAACTGTGCGTGGAAAATGGGTAGAAGCTATGGTTTTGCATGGGCGGTTTGACGTTGGTCTTGGCTAGGAGAAGCGGCGCACCAGAGGCTGACTAGGGCTTGGTCAGGGCCCTGTGCAGACCAAAACGAGATGGACAGGAAAGACCTAGAGTGGCTAGCAAAGGGCTGGCTCGCTGTGGGCGCAGCCGCGATGCCCTAGGAAAAGGAGGCGTGCGCATGCTTGAAAGGGAAAGGGAGGAGAGGCCACGGCTGGAAGGCTGGTGCAAGGGGTTCTAAAAGGGTCCTAGGGAGTATGTCTTGGGTCTGGTCAGCGTGCTAAGGCCTGGACAGGTCTTGTGAGGAGAGGAGTTCGAAGCACGCATGAGGGAAAGAAGAGGGGAACCGCGCGGCTTAGGGCGAGCTTAGGGCTGGTTCGGGTGGGTCAGCGAGGTCTAGGAAGGGTAGGATCATGTCTGGACTGCCGTGGTTCAGGGTGGTCCGATGGTGGTTCGGGGTTATAGGCGCGTCTGCTTGGTTTGCCAAGAAAAGGGCTCGGCTATGGTTTAGATAGGAAAAGTGGTTTGAACCATGGTCCACGGGAGTTGGATCGTGGCACACATGGGTAGTTTAGGGATGAATAGTTTGTTTAAAATTTGGAATGAAAATATTAGGTTTTGAAGTTATTCGAGTTTAAAACGCTTCACGGTTTAGTTACTAAGTCATTAAATCGAATGACTCGGGTTTACGTCTAAGAAAAATATCAGAAGTCAAATATAAGCTTATATGGATAGGCTCGAGTCAAGAAAAGTAAGAAAAATTCAAAATCGGGAAATTAGAGTCCTGGTGTAAAACAGTTATTTTACGTCCCGAGTAGTTCGAAAAGTCTAACAGTGTCCCGAAGAATCATAAAGCACGTTAAATGATGTTTTTAAATGATAATGATGTAAATATTATATTTTTATAAATAATTAAAAAGAACTATTAATAAAAATATTTTCCATTTTTCAGCCATCGGTCTCCGTTCCTCGATCATATCTCGAATGACCTTTAAAAGTACAGTTTTAAGCATACAAGTAGAAAACTACTTTAAAATCATCTAAACATATCAAACATAATTAATTTAAGCAATTAAAATAGTTTAATTATCTATTTTTCATTTTTCCTAGATTTGCATGCAGTTGGATTATATCGTTTTAATTTTGGACCTTACAGAGACGTGGTCCATGATGGCTCAACCGTGGCTGGTCACAGCTTAGGAGTCGGTTGTGGTGCGTGTGTTAGGGAGAATCGGGTTGTGGGGCTTGTTTCGGGTACCTCACGGAAGGCCAAGCATATGGAGCTGTAGGCATGGCTAAGGTTGGTCCAGTAGGGCACTCTCTGTCCGAGATTGGTCCTAGGGTACGCTGGTTCGAAGCTGGTCTAGCTTAGAGTAGGCTAGAGTCGAAGGTTAGTGGGTTGGCGCGTTAGGTTTGTAGGTTTCAACGTAATGGAATTTTCCAGCAGCTTCCAAGCATGATTAGTAGTTCATAATGGGTCTGAAAAGAGTGGTTTAGGGGTTGGTGGTGTAGGTTAAAGTCATAGTTTTTGGGAAAATTTTGGTTAAGTTTCGGGTTGATTCGGGTTAAAACCGAGACCCCGGTCCAAGTTTTAAAATGAATCATATAATTTTCGTAACGAGCTCGAGTTTACATCTGAGAAACGTTTATTATTATATTTTTAGGTGTTTTAAGGAGTTCGGTTGGCTTCGGGTCGAAATTTTGAGGCCTAGGGGTAAAATGGTCATTTACGGTTTCCAGGGGCAAAATGGTCATTTTGTACCTAGGTCGAGTTTTTAGTTCTGACAGCGTCCTTATCACAAATTTAGCATGTTTTTAAATGTTTATATATGACGTATATGACTTTTTATGAAATTATGAAAAATATGTTGCATGTTTGGTTTGAAGGGTAAATTTCGTATATGCATGATTTTGATAAGTGATGAAAATGACAATATTCTTGAAGGATGGAAGTTGGTTGTGACTTATGATAAATGTATACGATGATGATGTAAGGCAAAGGCTCAGTGGATGAGTAATAATGTCGCTGATGTCCCCGTCGCCGTGTACCAGAGTTATATGTAGATGGATACATCAAATAGAGCTGATACGAAAATCACAACTAATGAACTGAATTCAATTTAAGTAAAGTATACGTATATGATTATTATGATGAGAGATGTTGTGAGAACCCGGAATTTTCGAAACAAATCATGTAAGAAACAATAACTCGAAACTAAGCTCAAAGCATTCATTTTGACTTTAAAACTTTAATATGAACTTAAATTTTCAGCTAACCTAACTTGAGGAAGTAGCTCCGAAGCTCGGAGATTAGCTCAACGGGAAGCTATGTGTAGGGAACGTGCATCGTATTATCGTAAATCCTATGTTGAGTATCGATACTTCATGAAATTGTCATGTCATTATGTATATAATGTATATCATGACAATGAAAGTGAGAAAATAGGTTGTGATAATGAAATATTATATTAGAAATTGATTTGTGTTGGAAACGTGTGCTGAACCGCGACAGAAAAGTTACACATGTTACAGTTTTTAGCATAATTAACTGAATATTAGTCCAAATGAAGTGAGGCCAATTTCGTTGGAAAGATAATACATTGTATTAAAACTTTCATGTCTTTAGTTTTGTCCAAATCCATTTGGAAAGAGGAGAAAAAGCATCCCGAAGTGTATCGTGTGCGTTGCAATTTCTGCACTGACACATTTTGGGAGAATGAGCATAAATCTCGCATCCGATATCCAAATAGAGTGAAGTCCATGGCAAATGAAAGCCAAGACATATCTCTACAACTTTCATGTTGACCATTTTTGCTAATTCGAAACTTAAGATATCGTTTCGGGCAGAACAAGTCGCGCTAAGGCGCAAAACCAGGCGCGCCCGAGCGCGGGGGACAGAACCAGGCGCGCCCGAGCGCGAATTTAGGTTCGCCCGGGCGGGAGTCCCTCGAATTTCACAATATTTAAGCTGATAAGAATGAAGTTAACGATAATTCTTTCCTTCTTCCTCTGACATTTCGAAGGAAACATAAGGAAATAAAATATTATCGCTTCAATCCACCTCGAAACGCTATCAGAACTTGGAACAAAATATATATTTGGAATCCTCCCGTCGAGAGCTTCCTTTTGAGGTAATTTTCTTCTAGTTTCAGCACCTTTAATTATTGAAGTACTGTAATAGCATGTATTTGAATTCGAGAACCATATATGCGATATAATAACCAACAAGAAACTCATATTTGAAGTCGAAATTGAATTATGTTATGATTTTGATTTGATATGAATTTTTGAAGTTTCGAAAGATATTTGAAACTTATATTGTGATTTTGAATGATTTTATTAATTGAAATGAATATGTTATTGATGTAGATAGATATTTATACTGAAATCTAAAGCTACATCAACTGGAAACGAAGAATTGAGGTATGTTGCGACCGAGTAACGTACGACAGGTATGTGCATCATATGATATATGTTGGATTGATTTGATGGATTGGAATGAGAATACATGTCTATATGCCTTATTTATTCATTTGATGTGGCATACATGACATACACGTTGAGCTATGATCCTTGGATATCCTGATATGATTGGATTTGATTCTGGGGTTTGTGAACACAATGCTATGTTTGGCATTATGTGGCCCTTAAAGCATAGACATTAGTGGCCCCGATGATTGATTGAGATTTGGGATTTCATGGCGCTTTGTCGACGCTATCATACGAGTATCCCTGATTGAGGCCGTGTGCCAGCTCGAGCATTGATTTGATAGGGATTCGATTTATTTTGACATGTGCTCAGTGGATGGGAATTTGACCTGATACCTCCACGACATACATGCATTGCATATCATATATCATTGTTTAGATATCTGTGGTATATATTGTGGTTGCTTCAGACTGAGCTTTGCTCACCCCAGAGGGGGCTGTTGTTGTCTTTGTATGTTGAAAATGACAGGTACTCCAGGTTATCAGGAGACCGGAGATGGTACTTCTGGCGGGAGTCACAGTTTGAGTTGAGATTTAGTGGATGTTTCCCAGTATATATGTATATGTATCTATATACCGGGGCATGTCCCGAAGATATGAGTTTGTTTGTATTCAGTTGATTTCGATTACGTGTGGGATTGTTTTATATTGTGATTGAGTTAGACGTGACTATATTATATACTATTTTTAGTATTATAATTACAGTTGACAGGTTTTGGGCTCATTGTAAAGAAAATTTAAACTCGTTTTCCGCTGTAATTAATTAACCCTAATTAGATTGTGTTGTAATAAGGATTAGGAGTTAAGGGCCCCACACAGAGTGGTATTAGAGCATGTCTGGGAATGCTCGATTGAGTCTTGTGTACACGTGAATAGGCACAAATGAATTGTGCGTATGTGTTTGATTTATTTGTATTACTTGCTCCTATTTGATTTAGTTTGAGTTAGTTATTGATGAGATTGATGATATGAGATGAGATGATGATGATGTGAAATTGATATTGATTTGTGATATTCATCCTCTGGTTTGTAGATGGATCCCACGAATGAAACTGTGAGTAGCAGTACTGAGAGGATAGTTGGACAATTTGAAGGATTGTCCATGGATTTAGTGATGGCTCGATTCCAGGATTTGAAACCACCGAGGTTCTTTGGCACTGAGAGTGCAGAAAGGGCAGAGGCCTGGTTGAAAGATATCGAGCATCTGTTTAATATTGTAGAATATTCTAAGGCTCGGAGAATGAAACTTGCTCTGTATCAGTTGAAAGACCGAGCAAAATCTTGGTGGGAAGCCGCTGAGATTGGATTGAAAGAGACCGGGATTAAAGTCACATGGGATGTCTTCAAGGCCCAATTTCTAGAGCTGTATTCCCCTCCTTCTTATTACACTGCTCAGGAGAATGAATTTAATAGTCTGCATCAGGGAACGATGACTGTTGCAGAATATGCTTCGAATTTTTCGACTTTGTTGAAGTATGCACCTCACGTAGCTACGAATGCAAAAGCAAAATATAACAGGTTTGTGAATGGATTACACCCTGCTATATATATACTTTTGTCATTTCTGGTTTGCCCACCAGCTACACAGAGGCAGTTGAACGAGCCAAGGCACCCGAGGCTGGACTAAGGCGAGGAGGTCCACATTATACTACTCCACCTCCAGTGTTAGCTCAGCAGCTTACTTTGCGTCCAAAAGGTAAGAAGTTCAAGAAGACTGGTTCTGCTTCTTCATCTTCTTCGAGTTTGAGTGGATCCCAGCGAGGGAGTCCTGTTATTACTCCTTATTGTAGTCATTGTGGAGGCAAACATACTATCGAGCAGTGTCGAGGTATGTTTGATACTTGTTATCAGTGTGGACAGGAAGGCCATTTCTCTCGTGTATGTCCGAATAGGGGTACGACTTCTTCCCAACCCCAACCAGGATTTCGAGGTGGCCTTATTACTATGAGACTTGCTGTTCCTGTTTCCTCTTTTTAGCAGTCGAATGTTCCATGATATCGAGGACCTAGTAGTCAGACTGCTCAAGTCCCTCCTCAAGTTCGAGTGTATGCTATGACCGAGGATCAGGCGAAAGAAGCTCCTGGTGGTGTGATTGCAGTTATTTGCATGCTTTGCAATTATCTTGCACGTGTTTTATTTGCTACAGGAGCATCCCACTCATTCATATCTCATGCATTTGTTGCATCGCATGATATTATGTGTACCCCATTGTATGATACACTATCGATAGCCACGCCAGCAGGAAAGATTATTATGTCTGAGCAATTTGTGCATAATTGTGTATTGATATACGAGGATAATGTGATATTCCTGAATTTGATTGTCCTCCCAATGCACGACTTTGATTGTATTGTTGGCATGGATATCTTGACAACAAATCGAGCTACTGTCGATTGTTTTCATGGAGTGGTTCGATTTCGACCTATTGATGGACCCAAGTCGAATTTTTATGGCAAGGGTTCCCAAGCCAAAATTCCATTGGTATCCTTTTGGAAAGTCCCAACTTTTGTTTAGCGGGGATGAGGGTTATCTTATCTACGCTATTGATATCTCTAAGAAGGAGCCTTCTTTATCTGAGATCCATGTTACGAAAGAATTCCCGGATGTATTTCCCGATGAGATTCCTGATTTTCCTCCTCATCGAGAAGTTGAGTTTAGTATTGATCTTGTGCCGGGGACTGCACCTATTTCTAAAGCTCCTTATCGCATGGCACCTCTGGAATTGAAAGAACTGAAAGAACAATTACAGGATCTTCTCGATAAGGGATATATTCGACTGAGTGTATCACCTTGGGGAGCTCCAGTTTTATTTGTTCGAAAGAAAGATGGTACTATGCGAATGTGTATCGATTATAGGCAATTGAATCGGGCTACTGTGAGAAACAAGTACCCACTTCCTCGTATTGATGATTTATTTGATCAGCTTCATGGTACTTCTGTTTACTCTAAGATTGATCTTCGATCTGGATATCATCAAGTACGAGTTCGAGATAAAGATGTGCCTAAAACTGCTTTTCGTACCAGGTATGGCCACTATAAGTTTTTGGTTATGCCTTTTTGTCTCACGAATTCTCCTGCTGTATTCATGGATTTAATGAATCGTGTCTTCCGAGATTATCTTGACCGATTCATTATCGTGTTTATTGATGATATTTTTGTCTATTCGAAATCGAAAAAGGAGCATGCTGAGCATCTGAGACTGGTACTTCAAACTCTTCATACTAGTCATTTATATGCTAAATTGTCCAAATGTGAATTCTGGATGGACAAAGTGGTATTTTTAGGCCACGTCATTTCGAGTCATGGCATATCTGTTGATCCTGCGAAGGTTGAAGCTGTATTGAATTGGCCAAGACCTACGAATGTTCCTGAGATCTGTAGCTTCATGGGTTTAGCTGGATATTATCGTCGCTTTATTGAAGGGTTTTCGAAGATAGCTAAACCTATTACTCAACTGACACAGAAGAATCAGCGATTCATTTGTTCAGATGAATGTGAAGCTAGTTTTCTTGAATTGAAGACGAGATTGACCACAGCACCTGTGCTTACTATTCCCTCAGGTACCGGAGGATTTGTTGTGTGCACAGATGCGTCTGGTAAAGGTTTGGGCTGTGTTCTGATGCAACATGGCAAGGTGATTGCTTATGTGTCTCGTCAATTGAAATCTCATGAAACACGTTATCCTGTTCATGATCTTGAATTGGCCGCCATTGTGTTTTCACTGAAGATTTGGCGCCATTACTTGTATGGAGAGAAGTTTGTTATCTATTCAGATCATAAGAGTCTGAAATATCTCTTTTCTCAATCTAATTTGAATATGAGGCAACACAGGTTGATGGATCTCCTGAAGGACTTTGATTGTGAAATTCAGTATCACCCTGGATCGGTGAATGTTACTGCGGATGTCCTTAGCCGTAAAGTTCATGAATCTATTTTAGCTTCTGTTTGTGTCACCAAGGTACATGAGGATATATATACTTCTGGTTGGACTTTTCACTCGAATTGAAATTCTGTCACTGTCTCAGCATTGCAAATTGAGCCAAACTTGATATCAAAAATACGAAAGGCCCAACGAAGCGATGCTCAGATCCAGAAGTCTAAAGAAATTGTAGCTGCAGGACATCAGTCTGGATTTCAGATTGCGTCTTATGGTTCTTTACGACTTAATGATCGGCTGGTAGTTCCTAATGATTCTGATTTGAAATCTGCCCTTCTTCGAGAAGCACATTGTAGCAAATACAGTATTCACCCTGGAGGCCGTAAAAAGAATTTGACATTGAGACCTCAATTCTTGTGGAGACGTATGAAGAAGGACATCGCTGAATTTATTTCGAAATGCCTTGTATGCCAGCAAGTGAAAGCCGAGAGAATGAAACCTGGAGGATTACTCCATAGTCTCGAAATCCCAAAATGAAATTGGGAACACATTGCTATGGACTTTGTGACACATTTACCTCGTTCGCCCAAGGGCTGTGATGCTATTTGGGTTATTATTGATCGGCTTTCGAAATCTGCACATTTAATTCCGTAAGAGCGGACTTATCCTTATAAGAGAATGGCCCGTTTATACATTGAGAATATTGTGAGACTGCATGGTGTGCCTGTCTCAATTGTATCAGATCGTGATCCCAGGTTTGCTTCTAAATTCTGGGGCAGTTTCCAAAAAATGATGTGTACGCGTTTGGGTATGAGTACTGCTTATCATACTCAAATTGATGGCCAGACTGAGCGTACAATTCAAATGTTAGAGGATATGTTACGTGCGATTGTGATGGATTTCAGAATGGGATGGCAAGATGCCTTACCATTGGTTGAATTTTCTTATAATAATAGTTATCAAACGAGCATTGGTATGGCACTGTTTGAAGCCTTATATGGGAGACAATGTAGGTCACCGTTATTCTGGGATGAAATTGGTGAAAGACGATTGACTGGACCTGAAATGATACAGAAAATGAATAAAAAGCTTCAGTTGATTCGACAGCGGATGAAAGCTGCTCAGGATCGTCAACTGAGTTATGCGAATAAACGAAGACGACCCTTGGAATTCCAGAAAGGTGATAAAGTGTTTTTGAAAATATCTCCATTTAGAGGCACGGTTCGATTTGGCATGCGAGGGAAATTATCTCTTCGATATGTTGGTCTATACGAGAGTCTTGATCGAGTTGGGGTTCTTGGTTATCGATTGGCATTACCGCCAGCTTTATCTGCTATTCATGATGTATTTCATGTTTCTATGTTGAGAAAATATGAACCAGATCCATCACATGTATTTCAACCTGATGAGGTTGAACTTGATCCTTCACTTTCCTATGTTGAGCAACATGTTCGCATTATGGATCGAAAGGAGAAGATATTGCGTAATAAATTGATTCCTTTAGTTTGAGTACAATGGACACGACATGGTGTTGAAGAATCAACGTGGGAATTGGAGAGCAAGATGCGAGAATCATATCAACACTTGTTTGATTCTATTCCACATGTTCCATTGTATTCAATGTATAATGATCCATTTACTGATTTCAGTTTTGATATGTACTATAACTGGTGACGTACTATATGTTTGACACATGAGATTTCGAAGACAAAATCTTTTAAGTGGGGTAGAAATGTAAGGACCGTGTATCGTATTATCGTAAATCCTATGTTGATTATCGATACTTCATGAAATTGTCATGTCATTATGTATATAATATATATCATGACAATGAAAGTGAGAAAATAGGTTGTGATAATGAAAGATTATATTAGAAATTGATTTGTGTTGGAAACGTGTGCTGAACCGCGACAGAAAAGTGACACATGTTACAGTTTTTAGCATAATTAACTGATTATTAGTCCAAATGAAGTGAGGCCAATTTCATTGGAAAGCTAATACATTGTACTAAAATTTTCATGTTTTGAGTTTTGTCCAAATCCATTTGGAAATAGGAGAAAAAGCATCCCGAAGTGTATCGTGTGCGTTGCAATTTCTGCACTGACACATTTTGGGAGAATGAGCATAACTCTCACATCCGATATCCAAATAGAGTGAGGTCCATGGCAAATGAAAGCGAAGACATATATCTACAACTTTCATGTTGACCACTTTTGCTAATTCGAAACTTAAGATATCGTTTTGGGCAGAACAAGTTGCGCTAAGGCGCAAGACCAGGCGCGCCCGAGCGCGAATTTAGGTTCGCCCGGGCGGGAGTCCCTCGAATTTCACAATATTTAAGCTGATAAGAATGAAGTTAACGATAATTCTTTCCTTCTTCCTCTGACATTTCGAAGGAAACATAAGGAAATAAAATATTATCGCTTGAATCCACCTCGAAACGCTATCAGAACTTGGAACAAAATATATATTTGGAATCCTCCCGTCGAGAGCTTCCTTTTGAGGTAAGTTTTTTCTAGTTTCAGCACCTTTAATTATTGAAGTGCTGTAATAGCATGTATTTGAAGTCGAGAACCATATATGCGATATAATAACCGACAAGAAACTCATATTTGAAGTCGAAATTGAATTATGTTATGATTTTGATTTGATATGAATTTTTGAAATTTCGAAAGATATTTGAAACTTATATTGTTGATTTTGAATGACGTTATTAATTGAAATTAATATGTTATTGATGTAGATAGATATTTATACTGAAATCTAAAGCTACATCAACTGGAAACGAAGAATTGAGGTATGTTGCGACCGAGTAACGTACGACAGGTATGTGCATCATATGATATATGTTGGATTGATTTGATGGATTGGAATGAGAATACATGTCTATATGCCTTATTTATTGATTTGATGTTGCATACATGACATACACGTTGAGCTATGATCCTTGGATATCCTGATATGAATGGATTTGATTCTGGGGTTTGTGAACACAATGCTATGTTTGGCATTATGTGGCCCCTTAAAGCAGAGACAATAGTGGCCCCGATGATTGATTGAGATTTGGGATTTGATGGCGCTTTGTCGACGCTATCAAACGAGTATCCCTGATTGAGGCATGTGTGCCTGCTCGAGCATTGATTTGATAGCGATTCGATTGATTCTGACATGTGCTTAGTAGATGTGCATTTGACCTGATACCTCCACGATATACATGCATTGCATATCATATATCATTGTTTAGATATCTGTGGTATATATTGTGGTTGCTTCAGACTGAGCTTTGCTCACCCAGAGGGGGCTGTTGTTGTCTTTGTATGTTGAAAATGACAGGTACTCCAGGTTATCAGGAGACCGGAGATGGTACTTCTGGAGGGAGTCACAGTTTGAGTTGAGATTTAGTGAATGTTTCCCAGTATATATGTATATGTATCTATATACCGGGGCATATCCCGGGGATATGAGTTTGTATTCAGTTGATATGGATTACGTGTGGGCTTGTTTTATATTGTGATTGAGTTAGACGTGACTATATTATATACTATTTTTAGTATTATAATTACAGTTGGCAGGTTTTGGGCTCATTGTAAATAAAATTTAAACTCGTTTTTCGCTGTAATTAATTAACCCTAATCAGATTATGTTGTAATAACGATTAGGAGTTAAGGGCACCACACTATGCTATAAGAAATCGCATCAATCGAAGAATCTTCATCGGAGAAGTAAACCCTCAGCTCAAAGATTCAATCTTTTAGCTCAATGAAGCTCAACCATGTTTGTCCTAAAATGGACCAAAAAGGAAGCTAAAGAAGGAGCTAAGGGAAAGGAATAAAATTTATTATGTAAGGAATGCCCTTTGAGTTGATCTAAATGACCCTTGGTGCTTGAGTTAACCTTAAAAACAATTATTACTTGCTTGGGCTTCAAGGTGAACGGCCAAGGGGGCATGAAAAAGTGTTGGAACATTTCATGTTCGCAATATTGATTTTGATGTTAACAAAACTTGTTTATTTGTTTCTAATAAGTTTACCTAAGAGTGCATGAACTGAAATTGATCAGGCTTCGAACTGATCAGTTACCAAGCTTAAACTGAAGCTATCGAGACGCAAACTGAAAGTGCCAACTGATTGATCGAACTGAACCAGTACAACCGAGTATCAAGAGCAGTTCAACTGATTGTCTAGTTGATAGGTGGTTCAACAGAAGACCTTCAAAAGCCCGGCTAGCTGATGAAGTGTCAACTGATGAAGAGCCCAACTGACATGTTCAACTGAATCAGTGAAATCAGTTCAGCTGACGAGTCAACTGATTTCACCTCACCAGTTCAACTAACCAGTTCAGAACATCAGTTATGAGCGAACCAGTTTGCAGATACAACAATTTTAATCCAGCTGTGCACAAAGGTACAAAAGCATTGTACGATCATAGTACAATAAGAGACGTTGTATCAGCGCTTAAAGCCAATTGTTCCAGATATCTATTTGTGGGAACAAATTCAAACTGCAACGGATACAATCATTGAGTCTCACTGTACGATCAGCCACTCGCCTATAAATAGAAGATGAAGATCAGTGAAGACACAGATGGTGATACACATATGACATACACATTATATATACATAGAGTGTGTTCATCAGAAAGAAGGAGGGCACGCATAATGCTTATCAACTTTGAAGAAGCAATCAGCCCAGAGGGAACACTTCAACGTGTTATCAGCTTAGATTAGAAGCCTATTTCCCTCAGTGTGTGAGAACACCTTTCGGGTAGTTTTCAGAAATCAGTTCTCACACTCACCACCACCACAACACCACTACTCAAATCCCGTCTTGCACAATGACGTAAAACTTGTGTATGTATTCTTTCTCACATAGACTTTAAAGAAGTGATTGCTGAAAGGTGCTGCCTTCAGTCTAGTCTAGGAGTTCAGTTAGGCAGTAGTGTAAGTCCTAAGCTGGGTGGGTTTGTACAAGTAGTTGTATAAATCAAAGTCTTCTAGTGGATCCTACCCGAGGAGGTAAAAAGGGTGACGTAGGAGCACTTGAAGTCTCCAAACATCCATAAACATATCTTGTGTACTCTAACTGTTAACCCCTAGCTTTAAACTGACTTGATCAGTTCGAATATCTATTATATCAGTTCTCACCATAACTGAACTGATACATGCGAGAACTGATCCCCCTTATCTTCGGTTAATTAGTTACACAAGATTAAAAGCTTTACACGTTCAGTTTTCTTAATGAAGGATTACTTCGAGTATTTTACGCTAGATTTAATTTCAAACTCGATTTAATTCATCAGTGTATACATTCTTAAAATACGAGCTATTGCAGCTCATCATGTTTTTAGAGGATTTTCCCGATCCCAACAAAAAGCCACAAATTTCACCTATAAATAGGACCCTTACATGCATAAGAAACCATACCAAAAAGCCTCAAAGAAATTCGGCCACCTCCGCATCCAAGAAATCTCTCGACCACCGCTAGCAAGGAAGGAAGAGGAATTCTCTTGCCGGAGTTTCGTGTTGGGAATTCTTGTCAACACTGTGAGGAGGCCCTGTCCAAATTTCAGTTACCATCTGGCCCAAATTCGGCCATCTTTGTACGATCAAAATTAAGCAAGTTCCGAACCACGTCTTCAGATTGTAAGTGGGTTTTTGTTACGTATTTTATTATATTTTGATCTTTGCATATAAAATAATATGACATGCTTGTTTATGTGTCATTAATTTTGAAATTCAGTGAATACATAATTTAAAATTTTGATCGATGATTGATGAGTTCCTTTTGAATTCTATATTCTTTGATTCCGCCAATTTCTATCAATAATCTGGAAAGTTCTGTCCGATAAATCTGAGTCTGTGTTACACTGTTACAATTCGAGTTAGATATGGAATGATAATTGTAGTTCTGTCTGGCCCCCATCCGTGGGTATAAAATCGTGTTCTGTCCGGCCCCCATCGATGGGTATAAAACCGTGTTCTGGCCTCATCCCTTAGATGACTAACATATTAGGGACAATTTAACCATAGAAAATGAGAAGAGTAACAGTGTTTTGTTTGTTTTGATTTGCTTCTGATCAGCTTCTGATTCATTCTGAAACGTCTGATAGTTTTTGTCTAACTTGATTCGATTGTGATAAGTCAAAATATTAAGTTTTTAAAGTTATTAAAATGATGAGTTAAAATTATCTCTATATTTATTTATTTGTGGAACTCGATCGGCCTCACTTGCTGAGTGTTTCCAAAACGCTCACCCCTTACATCTCTCATCAGATAAGAATGAGGAGCAAATTGACGAGGAGGAGCAGGAAGCGTTCTGAGGATGGTGATCGAAAGACAAGTTCAACAATTGAGATTTTTATTCTTTTCTTCTTTTTCATTTCCGCAAAACTCTAATGTAATTTTGATTCTGTTGTCAATGTAAAATACAATATTTTTATTTATGAAAAAGACTGGTTATTTGGCTTTTCGTAGAAGGCTTATTGTTTTCAAGAAATTGTTAAAAAATGTCAGATGTCACCGACGCCTTGGTTTCGGGGCGCGACAGATGTTTTGACAAGTTATGCTTTTATACGATATGTTTACGTTTACGCTTTTAAGATCATGAAATGTATGTTGCATACAGTATTTTTCACTGTTTCATGGTATGTATATGTATTCTTTATAACATTACAGGTGTGTTGAGTCTTTAGACTCACTAGGTGTGAATGATGCAGGTGAGCAAATTGATCAAGAGATTGGAGGTGCCGAAGACTGAGTAGGCGGAGTTGGATGTGCGCACGCAAACCCAAGGACCTTATTTCTTCCGCACATCACGTTTTGAGTTAGGAGAGGACATGAAAATTTTATATGCTATGTTTTGACATGTTGATGTTTATGAGGAATTTTACTTGTTTCATATCTGCATTATTTTAAAACATAGGTTGGGGCTCGACGATTTGTCTCTTTTTAAAACTGCAGTATTTTTACCTGTTTGCTGATGGCTACTATTTTATTAATGTAAATTTTCAGCAGTGTTGCAATCATGCATAATTTATGAATTTTCGAGAATGAGCTTGTAAAAATAATAAAAAAAATTATTAGCATTTTTAAGTAGTAGGCATTTCATGTCCATTCCTTCGCATGTACTGATGTAGGAGCCACTGCAGTTGACACCAAACCTGTCTTTCGAGGAGAGAACCTTTCAGATATTTGATAGGCAGGAGAGGAGGCTCCAGAACGAGGTGATTCACATGGTCAAAGTCAAGTGTCTGAACCATTTCGAGGAGAAAGCTACTTGGGAGACGGAGACCGAGATGAGGAGTCGATAACCGGAGTTATTCGGTACGTTTTAAATTTCGAGGAAGAAATTTTGTTTAAGGGGCGAAGAATTGTAAGGTCTAGGAAATTCGAACTACGTAACCTGACTGCATGAAATCTAGGTTTTTTATTTAAAATATGTGTTTAATGATTTTTATGCATTTATTGCATGATTATTGCATGGAGATGTGTTTATTTCATGGTTATTTAAAGTTTCATGCAGTAGGGATTTAAGTTGTATTTTGTGTTCGAACGAGAAAATGAGACCATGGATAATTAGGAAAAATATTTTTATTAAATAATTATTCTTAGTTTTTTAATATGAGGTGTATTTAAGTGTGATTTTTGAAATTGGGCCTTGGTTGGGTATTTTTACTCGCCGGGTCATATTTTTAAACGGTACGCAAAAGTTAGCAAATCGGGGGACTTTTTGAGGGTTCGGGGAACATTTTCTAAAACGTACCAAAATGAAATATTTTTCGGGAGCGTTATTGGGCTTGATGGGTTTACTTTAGTGCTTAATGTGCCCAAAACCCCTTTTAATCCCATTAATTATTATTAAGGACCCATTAGTGTGCTATTCTATTAACCTAACCTAAGTTATTAACCCTAAATCTAACACCCAACCCCTCGGCCTCCCTCCCGATAGCAGCAACAGCAGATTTTCAAAAGTTCTTTAGTAGCCACCTCGTTTTCTCCCTAGGTTTTCAAAGAAAAAACATCCCCCGCCTCTCCGATGCACATTCTACGCAAGGATTTCCAAGTTTTCGAGCGGTTAAATGTTAAGGTGCATCATGTATCCCTTTTTCTCATCATTCACGCCATTTATATGTTGATGTATATGTACTTGCATGAGAAATTCTTGGTTCTATCATGTAGCATCCTTTTTGCAAAGTTTTGACATGAAATATGCAATGTTTCATACAAAACTCGACTTTTCTTGATTTTTTTTTTAAAGGGCTGCCGATTTGTGTTGCTAGGGGGCTGAACACGTCAAGGGTTAAGTGACTAGGTGCTGGAGTCTCGGGTTTGTCGAGATTGAGGGGAAATTGATCGGACCTAGAGCAAGCTTCGAAGTTTGGGGGCTAGATCGGGTTATGGGGAGAGAACCAGTTATAGGGGAGCCTATCCAAGCCATGGTACAGTCCCTAAGGGGGTTGAGATGTGGTCTAGGAGGGCTCAACCGTGGCTGCTCATGTGCTAGGGAACGATCGTTACGCTTGTGTCGAGTAGGGTCGAGATTGGTTGCTTTTCGGTAAATCGCGCGAGGCTGGTTTCATGGACAACATGCGTGGATAGGGTTGGTCCAGTAGCACGTTCTTGGTTTAAACTTGGTCCTAGGTAGCCATGGTGCAAGGCTGGTGCGGGTTGGCTAGGGCTAGGATTGAATAATCGTGGGTTGGTGCAACTAGGGTTCGGCTTGTGCGAGCAGAAAAAAATTCCAGAAACTTTTGGTTACTGTTTGAGGGTCATAAGTGGTCTAAAATAAGTGTTTAAAGTCTGGTCATGTAAGTTCGAGTCATGGTTTGAGTTGGGAGAAATTTGGTTAAGTTTCGGGTTGATCCGGGTTAAAACCGAGACCTCGGTCCAAGTTTCGAATTGAATCATATAAGTTATGGAACGAGCTTGATTTTACGTATAAGAAATGATTAATAATATTTTTGAAGTGTTTTAAGGAGTTCGGTAGGATTCGGGTCAAAATTTTGATTTTCAGGAGTAAAATGGTCAATTAGGGTTTCCATGGGCAAAACAGTCATTGTGCACCCGGGTCAAGTTAACAGTCCTGTAGTGCCCTAAACACGATTTGACATGTTTTAAATGTTATGTTATCATGTATATGAAATTTCATGTAATTCTGAAAAATACGTTGCATGCTTGATTTAATGAAAAATTACGTATATGCATGATTTTTTTTAAGTGATGAATAGGATGACATGTTTTGAAAGAAGGGAGTTGGTTGTGACCAATATGAATACAAATACAATGATATGTGAGGCCAAGGCTCAGTGGATGGGTAATATTGTCGCTGATGTCCCCGCCGCTGGGTGCCACGGTTATACGTAGATAGATTCATCGAATAAAGCTGATACGAAAGTCACAACTAATGAACGGAATCAATTAAAGAAAATGAACACGTATATGATGATATGTTGAGACATGTTTTGACACGTTATGCTTTATGACTTTTACGTTTACGCTTTTAAGATCATGAAATGTATTTTTTATTATATTCACTTGCTATAACGTTACAGGTGTGTTGAGTTTTTAGACTCACTAGGTGTGAATGATGCAGGTGAGCATATTGATCAGGAGATTGGAGGTGCCGAAGACTGAGTAGGCGTAGTTGGATGTGCGCACGCGAACCCGAGGACCGTTTTTTCCGCACATTACGTTTGAGTTAGAGGGGATGGATATTTTCATATCCATTAATGTTTTTATGATGGTTGTCTAGATTTTTTTTAAACTGCAATATTTTATCTGTCAGTTGATTGCTATCATTTTAAAATGTGTAATTTCCAGTGGCATCGCATGCATGCTTAAGATGGTAATTTTCAAAAATGAGTTTAAAAAAAAATCTAGTAGTATTTTAGGTAGTAGACGTTACATTGTATGCATGAGTTTGAAGGAGATTAGGGCTTGGAAACCTCTCAAGTTTGATATAAATAATTGGGTAGGAGTTTAAGCCCAATATGAAACGTCCACTACTCGTTTTGCTTAAAAAGTACTAGAAATTTTTTTTAAAACCTTTCACATATTTCAGTTGAATACACACATGCAAATATAAAATATTTCTGACAATATTTTAAAAATAAAACATCCAACTATATTTGAAAATCAAAGGAAATAGTTCAAATCGTAAAATTATCCGACGTTTTACCAAGCCTAAAATCATTATTTGAAAAGTATAGCTCATACTATCGACCTCTCAAAACATAAATAAATAGTCATAAAAATCTTTAACATAAATCATAATCGTACGTGCGGAAAAATAGAAACGCTGATCCTCGGGTCATGTGGACCTTCAGTCCAGCAAAGTCAACCATCAAGACCTCCATCAACATCAAACTCACCTGCATCGATCACACTTAGTGAGTCTAAATACTCAACACACTATAATCTTGATAACTAATACGTATACATATCACATACAAGAGTGAAAATACTTGTATTTAAAATAACATTTACATAATCATGCATAAACTTTAAACATAAACATTTTCATATCAACATATTCATATTCATATTCATCATAAACATATTTATATTCATATTCATGTTCGTTGAATTCAGATCGTTGATTGTGAATTTCGTATTCGTATTTGCATTCGTATTGGGCGATGGATCCATCTACATCAACCACAGTACTGGGTGGCGGGGACATCAGCGACATTCTCACCCGTCAATTGAGCTTGACCTACGTATTAACATATCATCGTATTCGTATCATCATATTAGTCACAAGCCATTCACATCCTTCAACATTTCGTATTTCCATCACTTTATAAAAGCATGCAAATAAATATCGTTTTTCTTTTAAACCAAGCATGCAACATATCTTTTAAATGTACATAATAAATCATAAAATTCATAAACATTTAAAATAATCATGTTAACATATAAAACAGCATTAAGAACACCGCCATGATGTTTATTAATTTTCGGGTATAAAATTTCCGTTGTTCCCTCGACGTAAAATTTCACGTTTTTAACATGTTCTTAATTCATTGACTCTAAAATATCCCAAATAATTATTTAAACTTAAATTAAATTTATCACAATTTTATTTAGCTTAAATTCTAGACTTTTCAACTATTCATTAATTATTCATTTTAATATGTTTTAATCTCGAATTAATTCAAACTTTAATATAAAATTTCTAAATTAAAAAGTTAGACTTTTTAAATTATTTTAGCCCTCGTGAACCATGACTCGACCCCCGTGAGCCATGTTTCGAATTTAATCAAAGGAAGAAAATGCTAACCCTCGACCCAATCTTACCCCTCGAGCCATTTTTTATTTTCTCGAGCCAAGCTCAGACCATCTCGAGCCGACTTCAAACCAGACCCCATGTGGACCCTACTGGGCCCTTAGAACCCATAGCACTTGACTTTAAGCTCGAAACCACAGCCTTACCCCAGGACATGCCATGGTCGAGAATCCTACTTAACATGGACTCCTCGAAATCGAGCCTAGGACCTAGCCACAGGACCAGACCCTGAACTACACTCTTGTGCACCCTCTTAGGATCCTAAGGACCTGACCTAGCTCAGCCCAAAGCCACTATCCCAGCCCCTTAAACCCTGGGCGGCTGCACATCAAGCGCGCCTCCATGAAGCCTCTTGGGTTGGAGTCCTAGCTTGCTAGGACTCCTCCCCAGCCCCTCAACTCGAGTCCTAGCATGGCTAGGAATCCTTCCCTGACCCCTCACGTGACCCTAGCCAGCGTTATTCCCAGCCGTGACCAAAGCCAAGCAACAAACCTTGAACCCGAGCACCTCGATCACCATGATAGAAAAGTGGTTCCAGCTTGTGTTCATGTTTGTGCGCAGCGTTTTGTGCAAGACCTAGGACCATTCAAATCGTGTAAGACACCCTTGATCAATACCCTACTCATGGCAGCCCTTTAACAACATAATATACATGATTTTGGATCAAATACACGCCTTAAAAATTCACATATGATGCATATACGAAAATATAACATGTTGCAACTTTTTTTTCATGCAAAACACAATTAAATAAATACTATGGTGTGATAGATGAGTAAAGGGAAGAATATGACGTGTCTTTGCGTTTTTAATGTACGAATATACGTTGACGATTGCGAAGAACGATGACGAACGACCTTGGCTTGAAAAACTTGAAGATTTCGATGCTTCCTAGTTCTTGATGGTGTGTGCCGTGTGGTTTATGGGGAGAAAAGAGTTTTGTTTGTGTATGGGTGTGGGGCGTGAGTTATGTGAGGTGTGAGGAAGGGTTTTGGTGAATTTATTAACCGGGATGCCAAAAACGTTCGCATTTTTGTTGAAAATCCAACATCGATAAAAATTATGTCACAACATATAAAATCACCTCAAAACTCCTTAATTTCAAAAATAAGAAAAACCATCAATCATATTTCAAATAATTAAAAACAATTATTTAATAAAAACATTTTCTATTTTTTCAGCCATCGGTCTCCGTTCCTCGATCGCAACTTGAATAACTCTTAAAAATACATTTTAATGCATATAAGTAGAAAAACTACTAAAACATTATATAAGCATATAACATAATCAAGTTAGCATTTAAAATCAATTAACTAACTATTTTTCATATTTCCTAGATTTGTATGTAGTTGGATTACGTCGTCTTAATTTTAGACCTTACGCAATAACCTTAGTATAATATGTACATTAGGCCCAATATAATATTGGTAAATATTTCATTTTGGAAAGTTTTCGAAAATATTAGTCGAGCTCCCAAAAAGTCCATATTTTCGTCAAAAATCGATTGCCAATTTAAAATATGACTCGACATGTAAAAATATCTCAAAAGACCATATTTTAGAAATAACATATAAAATATATCATATATTAAATAATTAAAAACAATCTTTTAATAAAAATATTTTTTATTTACGGTCACCGGTCTCTGTTCCTCGATCGCGTCTCGAATAGCCCTTAAAAACACAATTTTATGCACTCTAATAAAAAAACCTATTATTTAACATGTAAACATGCATACCACATTTAGTTCATGCAATTAAAACAATTTAATTAGGTATTTTTTACTTATCTTATATTTGCATGCAATTGGGTTACGTTATCACATTTTGAACCTTACAATTCTTCCCTCCTTTAAATGAAATTTTGTCGTCGAAATTGAAACTTATCGAATAACTCTAGGTAGCTACTCCTCAAGTCAGTTTAGGTTTCCCTAGTAGCTTCCTTTTCTGAATGATTTAGCCACTTGACTTTGACCATTTGTATGACCTTATTTCGTAGCCTTCGTTCTTGCCTATCCAAAATTTGTGTAGGCCTTTCCTCGTATAACATATTTTGAGTCAACTACGAAGGCTCATAATTCATTACATGTTAGGGATTCGACATGTACTTTCGCAGCATCGAGATATGGAACACATTATGTACTCCAGCCAGCATTGGTGGCAACGCCACTCTATAAGCTAAGGTCCCTATCTTCTCCAGAATCTCAAACGGTCCAATGAACATCGGACTGAGTTTACCTTTCTTGCGAAATCTCATAACACCCTTCATAGGTGTTGCTTTCACAATTACGTGGTCACCTACTGCAAACAATAGTTCTCTTCGTCGCTTGTCAGCGTAGCTTTTCTGGCTACTTTGAGCTTTCTTCATCCTATCTCGGATTTTGACCACTAACTCTGTTGTCTGCTTGATCAAGTATGGACCGAATTCTCCTCTTTCACCTACCTCATCCCAATGTATCGGTGATCTACATCTCCTTCTATAAAGTGCCTCTTAAGGAGCCACACCTATAGACGACTGATAACTATTGTTATAGCTGAACTCCACTAGTGGTAACTTCGGCTCAACTGAAACGTCTACTACTCGTTTTTCTTTAAAATATAATAGAAAAAAAAAATTTCTTCAAAACTCTTGGCTTCGGCCGAACCTTCAAATATATATATATCTATATATTTATTTATTTTTTTTTTTATTTTTCACTATTTAAAATAACTCAACCAACTAGTTTACTCAAAATCCAAAAGCACAGTGGAAAACATAAAATCATGAACATCAAACCAAACCTAAAACTAGCACTTTTTCCAAAATAAAGCATAAACCTTTTAAATCCTCTCAAAAACCATTGATCAGCATAAAAGTCATAAAATCTTTGAAGTATTGTAAAATCATTATAATAGTGCAGAAAAACTAGCAATGGTCCTCGGGTTATGTACATCATCAGTCTAGCCAGTTCAACCATCATGTTCTCCAACATCATCAAAATTATTCTCACATGCACCATTAACATCGAGTGAGTAAAAATTCAGCAAGCTTTAACCGTTATGACAAGTAACATGTATACATCCACATGCAACAGTGAAAATACTATTAATAAAATAGCTTTAACATGAACATGCATAACTTAAAACCTTTTCTTTCATCATTTCCTTTCCTTTCATCATATGCTTTTCCTTTCAACATATACATATATGTTTCCCTTTATTGAATGTAGATCATTAATTGTGATTTACGTATCAGCTGTTTGTCGATTGATCAATCTTTACATATTATAATGATACCAGGCGGCAAGGACATCAGCGACACTCTTATCCGTCAACTGAGCCTTGGTCTTACATGTCATCATATCCTTTCGTATTCGTATTAGTCACAATCAAGTCACCTCCTTCAAAACTTTTTATCATATCTATCACTTATAAAAATTCATACATATAATATTTTTCTTTTAAACCAAACATGCAACACATATTTAGCATTAACGTTTCCATCATAAAATCTCGTAATCTTTCAAAATAAACATTTGAATATTCATTATAGCATTCAGGACATTGTCAGGAGGTCAAACATTTTTCAGGTGTAAAATGACTGTTTTGCCCCTGAAACCCTAACTTTTCTAATTTACCCTTGGACCTTAAAACGACGACCCAAATCCATCCAAACATACCATAACACCTTAAAATATACCCATAAACATTTATTAGAAGTAAACCTAAGATCCACGACTAAATTCATAATTTGTTTTGAAACTCGAATAGAAGTCCTGGTTTTAGCCAGAATCAACTCGAAACTTAACCAAGATTCACCAAACTTAAACCATAGCTTGGTAACTCCTAAGTAACCCTTTATCTACCCAAGTCAAGCCAATTAAGACCCATAGAAAACACCTAGAACCTGCTGGAACTTTATTGCCCTTCTTCGAAACCCTTACCCTAACCAACTTCAAGTCCATCGAGCATAGACCTTAACCATCATGTCCAGACCCTAACCAACCATCCAAGGACCTAGAACAAACCCTTAGGACTCTGCTAGACCAGCCCTAGCTAGCCATGCACGTGCAGCCCTCAACCCGCGCCCCTACAAGACTCGAGTGACCATGCCTCACGGTTCCAGCCCTAGCCCTTGCACCATCCATCCCTTAACCCATCTAGGACCATGACTCAACCCTCTTTAGACCCCTGGAAATGACCCAAATGCATCCCGAGCTGTACCCTTCAAGGAAACCTAAAATCGTGCACTAGCTCATATTGAAACACAAAAAAAATGTGTAGCCCTTAACCTCCCTTTCCAACCCTCGTACAGCCCCTTCTAGGGCTTCTAAACCATACCTAAATCATGCCCATGTGACCCCTAACCTGGCAGCCCCTTTGAGCATCCATAAAAATCAAGAATCATGTAAGAAAAATCATGTTTTCCATGTATATGCCGTAAAAACGAAAATAAATGAAAGTGTATCATATTTTACATGCAAGAACACTTAATCACACATAATATGGTATGAACGATGAGTAAAGAAAAGATTAAGGCGTGCATTTGCATGTTTCACGCACAAAAACGATTATAAATGCAAGGGACGTTGGCAGAGAGACGGGAAAGGCTTGCTGCATCTTTTCCTTCAAAAATTGGCATGAATTTGCCTTGAAAGTGAGAGTGTGTGGCCGTGTGCTGATGGAGGCTTGGAAACCTCTCAAGTTTGATATAAATAAACAGCCCAATAACCTTAGTATAATAGGTACATTATAATGTAGGTAAAATATTTCTTTTAGGAAAATTTTCGAAAATATTAGCAGAGCCCCCAAAAAGTCTCCATTTTCGTCAAAAAACGATTACAGGTTTAAAAGTTGACTCGGCATGTAAAAACACATCAAAAGACTCTATTTTCAAAAATAACATATAAAATATACCATATATTAAATAATTAAAAACAATAATTTAATAAAAATATTTTTCCTTTACGGTCCCTGGTCTCCGTTCCTCGATCGCGTCTCTACTAGCATTTAAAAACACAATTTTATGCACTCTAATAGAAAACCCTACTATTTAATATGTAAACATGCATACATGATTTAATTCATGCCACTAAAACAATTTAATTAGGTATTTGTTTTCATTTTTCTTGGATTTGCACTCAGTTGGGTTACATTATCGCATTTTGGACCTTACAATTCCTCCCTCCCCTAAATGAAATTTTATCCTCGAAATTAAAACCTACTAAATAATTTCGGGTAGCGACTCCTCATGTCAGTCTCGGTCTCCCAAGCAGCTTCCTCCTCCGAATGATTTAGCCACTTGACTTTGGCCATTTGTAAAACCTTAATTCGGAGCCTTCTTTACTGCCTATCCAGAATTTGTGTAGGCCTTTCCTCGTATAATATAATTTGAGTCAACTACAAAGGCTAATAATTCAGTACATAAGAGGGATTCGACATGTACTTTCGCAGTATCGAGATATGGAACACATTATGTACTCCAACCAGAATTGGTGGCAACGCCATTCAGTAAGCTAATGTCCTGATCTTCTCCAGAATCTCAAACGGTCAAATGAACCTCGGGCTGAGTTTGTCTTTCTTTCCAAATCTCATAACGCCCTTCATAGGTGATGCTTTCAGAAATATGTGGTCACCTACTGCAAACTCTAGTTCTCTTCGTCGCTTGTTAGCGTAGCTTTTCTGGAGACTTTGCGCTGTCTTCATCCTATCTCGGATTTTCACTACTAGCTCTGCTGTATGCTTGATCAAGTCCGGACCAAATTCTCCTCTTTCACCAACCTCATCCCAATGTATTGGTGATCTACATCTCCTCCCATAAAGTGCCTCATAAGGAGCCATACCTATAGACGATTGGCAGCTATTGTTATAGATGAACTCCGCTAGTGGTTACTTCGGCTCAACCAAACCTAAAACTAACATTATTTTTTCTAAAAAAAGCATAAACCTTTTAAATCCTCTCAAAAACCAATAATCTGCATAAAAGTCATAAAATCTTTAAAGTATTGTAAAATCATCATAATAGTGCAGAAAAACTAGCAATGGTCCTCGGGTTATGTGCATCATCAGTCCAGCCAGTTCAACCATCAACTCCTCAAACATCATCAAAATTATCCTCACCTGCATCATTCATACCTAGTGAGGCTCATAACTCAGCAAGCTTTAACCTTTATAACAAGTAATAAGTATATATCCACATGTAACAGTGAAAATACTTTTAATAAAATATATTTTAGATGAACATGCGTAACTTTAAAATTTTTTTTTATCATTTCCTTTCATCATATACTTTTCCTTTCATCATATACATATATGTTTCCCTTTATTGAATTTAGATCATTAATTGTGAGTTTCATAGCAACTGTTTGTCGATTGATCAATCTTACGTATTTCTGTGGTACCAGGCGACGGGGACATCAGCGACACTCACCCATAAACTGAGCTTTGACCTTACATGACGTCATATCTTTTCGTATCCGTATTCGTATTAGTCACAATCAAATAACCTCATTCAAAACCTTTTATCGTATCCATCACTTATAAAAATTCATGCATATAACAATTTTCTTTTAAATTAAGAATGCAACACATTTTTTAACATTATCGTTTTCCATCATAAAATCCATTAATCATTCAAAATAAATATTTTAACATTCATTACAGCATTCAGGACATTGTCAGGACGTCTAACACTTTTTAGGTGTAAATGACTGTTTTGTCCCTGAAACCCTAACTTTCCCAATTTACCCTTGGACCTTAAAACGACGACCTGAATCCATACAAACTTACCATAACACCTTAAAATAAATACATTAACATTTCTTAGACGTAAACTTAAGCTACTCGACTAAATTCGTAATTTGTTTTAAAAATCGAACCAAAGTCCCGGTTTTAATCCGAATCAACTCAAAACTTAACCAAGCTTCACCAAACTTATCTAAAAGATATGAGAATATCTTGATAATGTTTTAGTAGATTTGACTCGATATCAATTCTTGTTCTTTCCAGCTCTAATTCCTCGAGCTCGGTCCTCAACCTCTGGACCTCGAGCCTTCCGCCCAATCTATCCAACACCCCAGCTTCCTCGTATTACTTTGCACCATTCACCTGGACCAAGGCCTCAGCCACTCCATACCACTATCTCCGCATGACATTTCGATCTACAGCCCAGGTTCCCAGGTCCTTAGCCTTCTTCACCCCGAGCTACACCATCTCCTCACGGTCATCTCATGTCTTTGGGTAATCGACCCCGACTCCCAGTGGACCGGGCACCTCCACGCTACTACCTCGGGTTCTCGGCCCTCCTCCCCATTGGACCAGGCATCACCTCACCGCCAGCTCAGGTCTACGGGTCTCCGGACCTGATCCAAGTACTCTCCTTACTCTAGGTCAGGATTAGAAATATTCTCGGGTTATCAAAGTTAAAAAGTGTATTATTTCCTTTCAGTTAAAATCATTATTTAATTAGAAAAATAAATCCCCCTTCGATGATTGCTTAACCAAAACCTCATAGACAAATGCAGTCAGTAAAGGTTATCAAAGCGTAAGAGGTCTGACCAACCCATTGAAAAAGCTAAACCCTGACTCTACAAGAGGTCACAATGACTATTTAAATCCCGAGATACCATATCACCCCAAAAGGTAGGTTTAGGACTTTCCGAAGACAAAATCTTGGAAATCTGATCTACTCGCAAGTATTTCAAGTTAACCAATATGTAACTATTTACAAATTCTTAAAAAAATTATAACGACTATAAATAATGACAAAAAGAGCGATGAAATGCTACAGAACTCATCAAAAAGTCATAGAGACTATAATCGCAACACCCAGAGCCACTCGTCCTCTCATTGGAGTTCGCCTCCAGTTGGCTACATTAAGCTGAACGTAGATGCTTCTATTGATCCTACTTTGAACTTGTGCAGTATACGGGTTGTGGCTTGAGATTACTTCGACCATGTCATCTGATGCAACCCGGGCGAAATGGATGAGTCGGGTCGGGTACTCAATCGGATTTGCAATCAAGTTATTAAAAGGAAATATGAGTTGAGCGTCTGGATTGAACTTCCTCCTTGAGAGATCTGCGAACAAGAAAGTAACCACATGAATGGGCGCCGGAGGGGTGTCCGGCGTGACCACTCCGATGCTTAAGTCAGCAGAGTACTCAAGCAATAAAACCAATGTAGCCAAGTGATGGCTGTAAAATTGGTGTGGAACAATAAATGTGAGTGTTTAATGTGTATTCAATTTTTGAATTGAAAGTAAACGCAAGTAAAGAACCTGGTATTTATAATAGAGGATGCAATGATGACCTCGTTTTTTGTGTGTGAGCATTAATTATAATAGGGTGGCTGATTATACCCTATTCTTCTGACATGTCAAATCGCACACTTGTCACATCCAGACTACTTGATTCATTGACCACTTGCATTAATGTCGGAGATAGGTCGGTTATACATACTGTTTATCGGCGGCATTAAATATTTCCATCATATCGAGGTGACCGAGCAGAATGCCTCTCTGGTTAATTACAGAAGAGCTCGGGTATTCCACATCTTGGGGAAATCATGTCCCGGGTGGTCCAATGGCTTGAGACATTAATCCATTTTGTCATGCTATTGGCCTGAGAGCATCCCATCCTGTCCCGGGCACCAATCATGGATATGCTCCATGGCCCAGGAAGTCCCGCATTCCGGGGCATCGTCACTCCCTCCTTAATTAGTCGGGCTAGAGTCATACTCGCTGTCCCGATTAGTCTTGTGTGCCCGGTCAGGAAGATCTCCTTGCCACTTGGTCTTTTTCGGGATAGTTGTTGCGTGTTGACACGTGGGTATTGTTGACGTAGGCTATAAGATTTGTCAGAGACTCTTCGTTTCCCAATAAATCATTATGACGCATTGATTCCTGGACCTGTCTTTTCAAATATCTTTACGCAATTTCCTATGTAAATCTGAGCCGTTTGATTCATTATGGATCAATGGTGTGGATTGACTTCCCTCTCCTATATATATAGTAACCCACCTTTTGTTCAACGACATCAGCAAACTTATTATTCAAGGAATACAATGGCAGGTGCAAGCGGCTCAAGGTCCCCGGATATGGCTGTAGCTTTCAAGAAGTCTGTCTTGGAAACTCGAAAGGCTGCTATAGAAGATGAAGTTTTCCACAAAATTATCCACTACTGGGAAGAGCTCCAGAGATTGAAGTTTCTTTACGAGACTGGGGAAGCTAATGCTTCTAGACTGGTGGTAAAGCTGAAGAAGTACCGGGAACGCCTGCACATTTCCGAGACAGCGGATTTTTTCGAGGATGATTATGTCTACGAGATGATTCTCTACAAGGAAAAGAAGATTCTGACGGACATCGCCAATTCCGATAGCTTCCTCAAGACGTCCACTGGAGAAATAAAGGGCTGGATGACCCTGTGGATGACTTTTGTAGAGGAGGAATATTATGATGTAATCCGCAAGAATTTCGTCAGATAAATAAAAATTATTTTTGTTTTATATCTGTTATTTTCCTAGCATCTTTGATTTTCATCAGTTGATATATATATGTATCATGTATAGAATAACCGACAAAACTGAGCGACCTTAGTCGAAGATAAATAACGGATAATTGACAAACCGAAATGCCGGGACCTCACATATCTCGGTTTTAGAATAAGGTTCCGGGACCTCATATTCCCGGGCTCAAAATAAAATGCCGGGCTCTTAATATTGATACCGCCGAAAATCGTTTCATATTCCGATGATCTGATAATTATAAGACATTGATATTCGTGTTCGTCTTTTCGTCTGTCCAGCTCCATTCCCAAAATTCATCTTGAACGTTCATGTATTCATTCAATGGTTGTGATTAACTCTCCTGAATAAATGGGAAGGCGTTTCGACTGCCTTGAGCCTTTTCAACTTCTTCAATATTAAATGCCACTTGTCTATAAATAAGACGATGTGGATGAAATGTGAGTATCAGTTTAATATGTCGAGCTCAAGTGATTCCAGTGCTTGCAGCAACACGGTCTCTTCCATTGGCGCACACAGTCAAATACCAGTCGAGCTATGTCCTTATGTGGAGAATCTGAAAAGGACTGTCGAAGAGCATACTGGGGTAAAGGTTATGTCTACTTGGTACAAGATCCAAGATATTAATAACATGCACCAAAATGGCTTGGCTCTTACTCGTGCACAAAGAGCAGTGGCGAGGAAATATAGGCGGGAGCTTGAAGTAGCTCGAACTGCAGATCTAGCTACCGACCAAACTCTGCTGCACGCAATGCTGTGGAAGGAATGGCATCATCTGAACAAGATCTCAACCGCTGAGTCCTTCAACAATCTTCACCTTCAGGAATTGACTGATTGGATAACTGAATGGTAAGATTATGTAGCTTCTAGAATAGCTGAGATACGACACCGACCATTTCCTTAATAAATTTTTTAATTATTGTATCTTGCGTTCCTTTATATCTTCTGCAAACAACTCGGTATAAATTAAGAACGGATAAGCGATAAACGATTATATCCCGGGCTTAAAATTAAATGCCGGGTCCTCGTACCACCCGGCTTAAAATAATATGCCCGGGTTTGAACTAATACGCCGAGGCCTCGTACCACCCGGGCTTAAAAGAATATGCCGGGGCCTCGTACCACCCGGGCTTATAGTATTTTGTCGTTTGGTTTCCCCGAGCAATTAATGCGATGTCAGAATGATGCGTCCCCTTCTGACAAGCTGTCAGGAACTGTTCATATTCCGAGCAGATAAATGATCACAACTCCTCGATTTGTGCACACGTCTTTTCAAGTATCCTGCCTAATTATGCCGCTCAATTTCCAAGGCTGATCGGGTCCGTTCGATTTGCTTTAGATCAACGGTGTAGATCTCCTTCTTCCCTTATATATAGTAGATGACCGGTTTTCCCCAAAATCATTTGCAAACTTGTAGCGAAGCTCTGCCAAATTCCTCTCTCGAGCTTTTCCGTCGCGCAGATCTTATTCCGGCGATCTTTCCGTTCATCGACTACCAGTCATCCTCTTCGTTTCTTCCTAGTAAGTCTTTTCTCCCTTCTTTACTTAGCCATGTCAAACTCTACTTCCTCTACTTCTGGCCAAAATACCAAGGGTCGATCAGAAGATAATTCCCAGACTCCTTCCGAGCAATCTGCTCATATTCCCATAGGTATCCCCATCTCCCGTTCCCGGCCCCTCCAAAAATCCAAAGCTTCTTCTTCCTGGCCCTCTGGTACCCAGGGCAAAGGAAAAGAAAAGGCCACAGGGCCCTTGTTGTTTTCTACTGTGACTTCTACCCTTCGCCCGGGTAGTATAGAGGAGCTGAGATCTCTAGGTTCCATCCCTTCCAACTACGACATCAAAATTCCTGGGCCGAACGATCACCCAGACACCCCTCCTCCCGGCTACCATGCTTTCTTTCTTGAACAACTTAAAAGTGGTCTTCGCTTCCCGGTACACCACTTCTTCGAAGGGGTGGCCCAATTTTTTAACCTTCCCCTTAACCATCTCCATCCTAATGCTTTTCGCATTATGGCTGCCACTTTTGTTCTGTTCCGCATGAAATCCCTTCTGATCAACTCCCCTATGTTCCACTATTTTTATTCTTGCCTATTTAATGACGGGGTCTTTTATTTCATGGCCCGGATGCATTATCGGTTTTTAACTGACATCTCTTCCTCTTTGAAGGGGTGGAAAACAAAATTTTTCTTTCTTCAATTCCCGACTCTTCCATCCTGTGCCTTGAGTTTCCTATCTTCCCTGCCCACACAACCTGAGCTTCCCCGGGGCTTCAAGCTTCTCCCCCCTTTTACCCACGCCTGGGATACTTTAGGGAAACAATCTTACCTGTCCTCGGTGCTGATCGGGTGGGGGGGGGGGGGCAATCTAGTTCATTATGGGATCGGGTCCCGGCCCAAGGACCCAGTGGATCGGATTATTGATGAATTTGATCAACCCGGGTCACAGGCTGGTAAATTACTTTCCTTGGTCTACTCATCTCTTGTATGCTTTAATTCTAATATGTCGATTTTCGATGCAGCTGAAGAAGATATGATCAGGGCAAGTCTTCAGGAGGCTGCTGCCAAGGGAAAAGCCGAGCAGAAAAAGATCCGGGCTGAGAAGAGGGCCCAGGAAATTCAAGAGGAGGAAGAACGCCAAGCCCGGGCGGCGGCTGAGGCCCAGGAAATTGAAGAACGCCGAGTTGAAGCGGAGGCTAAGGCCCAGGAGGAAACCACCCCTCCCCGGGAAGAATCTACCGTCCCGGCTACCGAAGAAGACCCGGCTCCTCTAAATCAGCGAAAGAGGAAGGCCACCCAGGAGCCGATCGCGGAAGCGGTGGTGGTGGTAGAGGATGAGGTCGAGGAGATCGCCCAGTCTCCTCCTATGACTGGTTCTTCTGCCGGTCCCTCCGGGGGAAGGCCCTGGATCCTCCCCAACATCTTTGGGGATGATATCAGCTCGGATCTTGTCAAAATGATCTGGGGCCTTCTGCGCCCTGACGAGGTGGCACACCTTCAGGGAGTTCATCCTGCTTTGCGAAGGAGTGTCCCAGACCTACTCTGTAAGTCCATAAAATTGCACTCTTTCACATCGCCTTCTCTGACCTTTTTATGTTTTCAGGGCTTGCAGATGCTCATACATTCTTACGAGCGAGTGGCTCAAGTAGCCAAGGGGGCCAATGCTCAGGCTACCTCGGCCCGGGAGATGCATGCTAAACTCCAAGAGGAGGTGGGTCGTTTGGATGAGCTTCATGAGCATGTGTTGGCTCGGGAGAGGGCTGTTTGGGAGCAGCAAATGAATCTGGTCCAGGCAGAACTTGCCGAGGCCCGAGCAGAGACACAGGCGACAAAGGAAGAAGCTGAGTCCTCCCGAGTCCGAGCCGAGGACTTCCAGGCTGCTGTAACCCTCGTTAAGACTGCTCAGGAGGAGCAAATGACCAACTTTTTGAAGTCTCCTAAGTTTAAGAAGATGGTGGCTGAGAAGGTCTTTCCATATTTTGAACAGGGCTTCAACAAGTGCATGGAGCAATTTGAGGAGGCAGGCTTAGTTCCGGCCGATCGGGAAGACTTTCCAGACTTGGAGAAGGCCGCTGCATCCCTCCCGGACGAGGAAGAGGAACAGGATCAGGGTCAAGGCCCCAAAATAGATTAGGACTCGGGTTTTTTTTTTTTTGTGCTTCCGGACCATTGTAAATTTTCTGCCGTTTAATGAAAGAATCCTATATTCCTTGCGTCTGGTAATTTTGAACGAATACTTTGCTTTCAGTGTCCTTGTAGGTTTTAATCAATATTCCCCACACACCATTAAATCGGGATGTAATCCTTGATCTTTGAAGAATGATCAGGGTGCGAGTCCCCAGGCCAAAATACAAGTCTGTAGATTTTAGGAAATAGTCAGGGTGGGGGTCCCTGGGTCACGGTACAGGTCCCTGGACTTCGTAGATAACCGGGGTACGGGTCTTCGGGGCCAAGGTACGGGTCCTTGGGATTTGTAGGTAACCAGGGTGCGGGTCCCTGTGCTAGGGTACGGGTCCCTGGACTTCGTAGATAACCGGGGTACGGGTCCTCCGGGCCAAGGTACGGGTCCTTGGGCTTTGTAGGTAACCCGAGTTCGGGTCCCTGGGCCAGGGTACGGGTCCCTGGACTTCGTAGATAACCGGGGTACGGGTCTTCCGGGCCAAGGTACGGGTCCTTGGGCTTTGTAGGTAACCACGGTGCGGGTCCCTGGGCCAGGGTACGGGTCCCTGGACTTCGTAGATAACCGGGGTACGGGTCCTCCGGGCCAAGGTACGGGTCCTTGGGCTTTGTAGGTAACTAGGGTGCGGGTCCTCCGGGCCAATGTACGGGTCCTTGGGCATTGTAGGTAACCAGGGTGCGGGTCCCTGGGCCAGGGTATGAGTTCCTGGGCTTTGTAGATATTTCTTTTAACAATTCCTTTATTGGAGAAACAGTAGATACACATACTTTTAAACATAATACTTCTTTAAATGAAAGGCATTCCATGGTCTTTTTAGAAGGTTTCCTCGAGAATCTCCGAGATAATAAGTTGCCCCCGAGCCGACTCTTCGAACTATCTTGAAGGGTCCTTCCCACCTTGCTTCCAATTTTCCCACATCGCCTACTGGTTTGACCTTTTTCATAACCAAGTCCCCAACCTGTAAATCTCGTGATCGAACATGCTTATTGTAAGATTTCATTACCCGGCTGCGGTAAGCTTCCATTCGAATGGCTGCCCGGTCTCTCCTTTCTTCAACTAAATCGAGTTCAACGGCCCGGGACTGATCATTGTCGTTCGGATAAGATTCTATCCGAGTAGAAGATTGCCCAATCTCCACAGGTAGGACTGCTTCTGAACCATAAACAAGGCTATAGGGTGTTTCCCGCGTAGATGATCATGGTGTAATCCGATATGCCCATAATACACTCGGTAGTTCCTCCACACAATCTTTACCCTTTCCATGGAGCCGGGCTTTCAATGCTTGCACAATGATTCTATTATTTACCTCAGTCTGGCCATTAGCTTGAGGGTAAGCTACTGAGGTGAAGGAATGAATAATCTTCATTTCTTGACACCATGAGGTGATTTTCTTTCCCTGGAATTGCCTCCCATTATCTGAAATTAATTTCCTCGGGATGCCATATCTGCAAACAATGTTCTTCCAGAGAAATCTCATGACTTCTTCCTCAGTAATCTTGGCTAATGGCTCGGCTTCTATCCATTTGGAGAAATAATCCACAGCCACAAGAAGGAACTTTTTCTGTGCTCGGGCTATAGGGAAAGGACCCACGATATCTAGACCCCATTGGTCAAAGGGGCACGACGTGGAGGTTGGTTGCATGCTTGCAGCGGGGCGATGATGAAAATTAGAATGGTATTGACAACCTTGACATTTTTGAACAAGTCGGGCAGTGTCTTGATTCATCCGGGGCCACCAAAATCCAGCTAATATGGCCTTCCGAGATAGGGCCATCCCTCCAAGGTGTTCTCCACAGCATCCTTCATGAATTTCCCGGATGATATATTCTACCTCACTTTCTGAAACACATTTAAGTAGAGGACCCTGATATGACCGCCTGTAATGAATATTATTCAAGAGAGTGAACCTGGGTGCTTGTTTCTTTATCTTTAAAGCTTGAGCCCGATCACTTGGAAGCTTGGCTTGGACTATATATTCAATCAGGAGAGTCATCCATGAATTCATTTGAGTAGGCGATGCTTCATCAACAGATAGCATCAACCGGGTGAAACACATGATTTCCCGGGTGCTTATTTCGGATATAGAGGTGGCCAACTTGGCGAGATTATCAGCTTCCCCATTCTCTTTCCGGGGGATTTGTTCAATGCTCCAGTCGGTAAAAGTGGCAGCCCGGGCTGTGATAAGTTTCAGGTACTTGAGCATTTTTTCATCTTTGGTCCCGTAAGCACCTTTAATTTGTTGTGCCACCAACTGAGAATCAGAATAAATAATCACTTGGGAGGCCCCAACTTCCTGGGCGGCCTGCAATCCTGACAGAACAGCTTCATACTCAGCCTCATTATTTGTGACCCAGGAATCAATTCTTAGGGCAAATTTGATCTTCTCTCCAGATGGGGCAACTATGACCACTCCAACTCCGCATCCGGATAGATTTGAAGCGCCATCAACAAAAACTCTCCATACCTCTTCTTCTGCTGGCTGGACCATTTCTATTAAGAAATTTGTTCAAGCCTGGGCTTTGATAGCAGCCCGGGGTTGATATTCAATATCGTACTCTCCCAGCTCTATTGTCCATTTGACCATTCTTCCTGAGACTTCCGCATGTGTCATTATTCTCCCGAGCGGAGAATTCGTGAGGACCACTATTGGATGGGACAAAAAGTACGGCCTTAATTTCCGAGCAGTTACCACTAGGGCTAGAGCTATTTTTTCCACTTGACTATACTTTAACTCTGCCCCTCGGAGGGCATGACTAACATAGTACACGGGCCTCTGATCTATCCCTTCTTTCTTGATGAGAACAGAGCTAACATCATGTTCAGTGGCAGACAGATAAACCCACAGCTTTTCTCCCGGCTCAGGCTTTACCAAAACAGGCAACTCGGCTAAGTGTTTCTTCAAGTCTCGAAAAGCCTATTCACACCCTTCATCCCAACCAAATTTCTGGGCCTTCCTGAGGACTTGAAAAAAAGGATAACTCCGATGAGCAGATCGATAAATGAATCGGGATAAAGCAGCAATCCTCCCGGTCAATTTCTATACCTCTCGAGCAGATTGAGGGGAGGGAATATCGATCACAGCTTTTATTTTTTCTGGGTTGACTTCAATTCCTCGGTCCGTGACCATGAAACCCAAGAATTTTCCACTCTTGACCCCGAACACACACTTGGCCAGGTTGAGCTTTATTTCATATTTCTTCAATGTGGCAAATGTTTCTGTCAAGTCATCAATAAAACAAGACATTTCTCGAGTTTTGATCAAGATATCATCTACATATACTTTAATATTTCTGCCTATATGTTTCTGGAAGACTTGATTCATTAAGCGCTGGTATGTGGCCCCAACATTTTTCAATCCAAACGGCATGACCACATAGCAAAAGGTGCCTCCAGAAGTGATGAAACTGGCCTTATCTTGATCTTCTCGGGCCATAGAGATTTGTTGATATTCCTGATACGCATCCATGAAACTTAACAACTCGAAGCCAGAAGTTGAATCCACCAACTGATCAATCCGAGGAAGTGGGTAACAATCTTTCGGGCAAGCTTTGTTCAAATCCCGGAAGTCCACACACATCCTCCACTTCCCTGTGGCTTTGGGAACAAGGACCACATTAGAGAGCCATGTGGTAAATTGGACCTCCCTGATGTGGCCGGCCTTCAACATTTCCTTCACCTGTTCTTCAATGATTTTGTCTTTTTCGGGCCCAAAATGCCTTTTCTTCTGTTTTCACAGGTCGGGATCCAGGGATGATGTTTAACTTGTGCTCGGCTACTTTGGGTGATATTCCCATAAGTTCCTGTTGAGACCATGCAAAAACAGAGATATTAGCTTTTAAACAAGTTAGGAGTTTTACCCGGGTGGAAGCTTCAAGGTCTCGGGCCACCCGGATACTTTTCTCCGGTTCTACTTCAACCACCTCCTGCTCATCTTCCGCAACAAAATGTTCTTCCTTCTCCTCTACCTCTCTTGCTTCCTGAGCCATCTTCTTCCCTTTGTCCTCCCTTCTCGCCTTCTTCTGGTCTACTCGGACTGTTTCACCATAGCATTTCCGGGAGGAGGGTTGATCTCCCTTAACATCTCCAACTTGTCCTCGTATTGGGAACTTGATCTTCTAGTGATAAGTGGAAGCTACAACTCTCATCTTGTTCATGGCTGGCCTTCCAATGATTATGTTATACGAAGATGGGGCATCTACTACGGTGAAAACCGTCATAACTGTCTTCCTCAAGTCTCAATTTCCAAGTGTTAGGGGTAGAGTGATCTCTTCTTCAGGGTATACAGCATGGCCTGCAAAGCCGAACAGAGCAGTCTCAACTGTTTCCCGCTGGTATTCATGTAAATCCATTTGGACCAGGGTTTCTTTGAAAATGACATTAACAGAACTCCCGTTATCCACAAAAACTCTCAACACATCATAATTAGCGACCCGGGCCTGAATGACCAGAGCATCATTGTGAGGTAGGCTGAATCCTCTGAGGTCTTCTGGGCCAAAACTAATAATCGGCTCATCCTGCCTCCTCCCATCAACTTCTAAACACATTCTTCTACCCCTTTCTTTCCTGGCCCGGTTAGAATCACCATCAGTAGATCCTCCCGAAATCATTTTGATTATTCCCCGGGGGGAAGGTCCTTCCTTTCTACTTGTCTGCCCCTTTCTTCCCGAGAACTCCCTTCTATTCTCCTGCTTCCACTCGGGATGTCGACCGAACTTCTGGGAGCATTTGGTCCAGGTCGCCGTGATATCCAGGGCGGTGACCTAGGCTCATCCCGGGAAGGGCGAGATTCTGGCTCAGAATGCTTTTTAAATCCTTTCCTTAGGGTTCGGCATTCATTCGTATTGTGAGAGCATTCTTTATGGAGAGTGCAATATCCTATCTTCTCTGGTCGGATTAGCCGGGCTGTGAGATTAGGAGGTGGGGCCACGTCCGAACTGCATTCTTGAACCTTTCTATCCCGGGCATTTCTCAGGGGAACGTGAGAAAGATGCCCGGAACCATTCCTCTTGTTACTTCTTTCCTCAGGCCTGACAACCTGGTCTCCCCTTGCTCTCTTTAATGGTTCTCTCTTCTGATGTTGGGCCTCTTCCATATTGATGTATTTTTCTGCCCGGGACAAAAGATCTTCGAAATCCTCGGGCAGTTTTTTGGTGAGGGAGCGGAAGAAATCCCCTTCTAGTAATCCTTGCGCAAAGGCGGTAGTTTTCGTCTCGGGCGCACAAGCAGGCACATCTAAGGCCACCCGGTTGAATCTTTTGATATAAGCTCTGAGAATTTCGTCCTGGCGCTGCTGCACCTCGAATAAACTGAAGGCAGTCTTTTTATATTTCTTGCTACTGCTAAACTGATGTAAAAACACTTTCTGAAAATCTTCGAAAGAACGAATACTCTGAGGAGCTAACCCCTCGAACCATCTCTAAGCCGAGTCGACCAGGGTGGTTAGAAACACTTTGCATTTGATCTGGTCTCCATAGCAATGCAGCATAGCCATGTTTTCAAACCTAGCAAGATGTTCTTCAAGATCAGAGCTACCGTCATATTCCTTGACTTTGGACGATTTGAAATTCCGGGGAAGTGGTTCCCGGACGATGGCATCATCAAAAGGACAGCCTTTAACAACCCGAGAACTGCTTTTGGAACCAACCTGCCCCTCCAATACCTTCATTTTTTTCCTCAATTCTTCCAATTTCTCCGCTACCGTAGGGGACTTAGAACCAGCACTGGATTCCCTTTCTTCCTCCCTTCTCTCCTCCCTTCTTTCCTCTTCTCGATTTCCTTGACCTTGCTCTTGCTCCTCTTGTAGTTGAGCAGAATGGTGGGGATGATCTTTCTTTTTTGCTAAGGCTTCTTCTACTGCCTTGGTTATCATTCTGGCCAACTCTTCGCTTGTCAGATTGAAGGTAAGCGGGGGCCATTGAGGGGCGGACCACCTGCACCAGAAACATGGGTGTTGTTTTCTCCCTGAACTCGGGAAGTGTCTTGATTTGCTGCTCTTCTAGTAGGAGCCATATCAACGCCTTAGAACTCAAATTTCCCACAGACGGCGTTAATGATGCAACCCGGGCGAAATGGATGAGTCGGATTGGGTACTCAGCCGGATTTGCAATCAAGTTATTAAAAGGAAATATGAGTTGAGCGTCTGGATTGAACTTCCTCCTTGAGAGATCCGAGAGATCTGCGAACAAGAAAGTAACCACGAGAATGGGCGCCAGAGGGGTGTCCGGCGTGACCACTTCGATGCTTAAGTCAGCAGAGTACTCAAGCAATAAAACCAATGTAGCCAAGTGATGGTTGTGAAATTGGTGTGGAACAATAAATGTGAGTGTTTAATGTGTATTCAATTTCTGAATTGAAAGTAAATGCAAGTAAAGAACCTGGTATTTATAATAGAGGATGCAATGATGACCTCGTTTTTTGTGTGTGAGCATTAATTATAATAGGGTGGCTGATTATACCCTATTCTTCTGACATGTCAAATCGCACACTTGTCACATCCAGACTACTTGATTCATTGACCACTTGCATTAATGTCGGAGATAGGTCGGCTATACATACTGTTTATCGGCGGCATTAAATACTTCACTCATATCGAGGTGACCGAGCAGAATGCCTCTCAGGTTAATTACAGAAGAGCTCGGGTATTCCACATCTTGGGAAAATCATGTCCCGGGTGGTCCAATGGCTCGAGACATTAATCCATTTTGTCATGCTATTGGCCTGAGAGCATCCCATCCTGGCCCGGGCACCAATCATGGATATGCTCCATGGCCCGGGAAGTCCCGCATTCCGGGGCATCATCATCTATGCAAAAATAAGGTGCTTTCCGGGTTCGCTTCACTCGATCTCATATGGCGAGAATGTTTGCATTCAAGGAAGGAGTTCTGGTGGCCTGTCAAATGCAATGTAAACAAATGGATTTTGGAATGTGATGCTCAAACAGTCACCCAAGCAATTTCCAAACCTTATGTCTTGGCATGGGAGGCTCCCATTGTTAATGTCATTACACACTTTGTTCACAAATGTTGGATGCTTTGGTTCACTTTTATATATATATATATATATATATATATATATAAAAGCTTAGTTTTTGCCTCAAATAGTAGGTTCCCGTCAAAATGACTATTCTAAAAAAGAAAGATATTTCATGCATCTCGAAATAGGTGTACTGCAATAAATAATTGAAAATATTTAATTTTATGTAATTTTTATTGATATTTTTTTATAAAGACTTCTCTATTTTCTCAACAACTACAAAAATCAAATGTGATTGAAGACGTTTGAAAATATAAACTTCAATTATTGTTTACATTGATTATATCATTTCATTCAAATTTGAATTTAATTCATTTTTATATCAACTCAAATGTAATTTATGAATTATGTGCTTTTTATTTTCTTTATTCAAATTGAAAATGAATTCCATTGAAACATAAACTACTTTTAATTTTTTACATTTATTATATTAATTCATTTAATTTGAGATATGATTTTGTGTTACTATGATATATTTAGTTGCTATTATAAATTGTATAAATAATTTAGTCTGATTTTTGCATCGTGTTCAGACAATCAATTTTCTATCAAAATAAAAATAAAAAATGAATGCAGTGTTCAGTACCACACGTGAGGTAAATCATTCAATAATACTCTTGGCGCTTAAACTCTGATTCGTTTGTTGATATTATCAACCTGCATAGGAAATAAATACATAATTAATTGTGAATTATTTTCAGTTTATTTTTTAAAATTCAAATTTAAATTTGATGTTCTTTGAAAATATAAATTAAATTTAAGTATTTGCATTGATTATATCATTCTATTTAATTTCGATTATGATTTTAAGTTGTGTATTACTTATGTATATTTTCATGTTAATTATATTTTTAATTAAAATTTATTCATCTAATAAATAAAAAAAAATTGAATTTTAAAAAAATGTTTATTTATTGTTTAAAATTTTGATAAACAAAATAATATATGTTTTTTAAAATATTTTTTATATTCTTTTTATTAATATCAGTTTCACTTAATCAAAATAAAAAAAATCAATTTAATGACAAAATATTGTTATCATCATTTCAGTGTTCTAACAAATAACATAAATATCTTGATAAAACAAATTTTTTATAATAATATTTAAAATTTAAATATATTCATTATATTATATCAATAATTTTAAATAATTATTCAAACAACAATACTTACTAATTTTAATACTTAATTACATAAAATAATATTTCGTGCATCGCACGAGTAAAATACTATTTAATAATAATAATCTAAAATTTATATTCATTATCTTCTCTATCGAGTACTATAAATTTATCTGATTAGATTAGATATTATTAAATCATAACACTGCATTTTTAATCGTTCCTATATCATCAGAAATAATATCTTTTTCTTTTTTATGAATCTATCAAGAATTGAGTCAGCGGTTTACTATTTATTATCTCTTCTTCCCGAGGATTTTTTTTCATATCAAACTCTAGGGGAATTATACAAGGATGTCTCGTTTGGACGCAACTTCATGATCCTCAAATTGAAATTATTTTCTGAAGTTAGGAGGACAAGAACCTATGTCAGGTCAGTGTACCCCCAGATTTTAATGTGCCTTACATGGTAAAGTACAATTCTTCCTTCACGTTAACCATGAACCTGCCGGAGGCGACGGCTTGGAGGTATGGACGACACTCGTGGCAGCGTTCTAGTAAAATTGGAGTTCCGCAATGCCTCAATCGATTTACGTAACCTATAGGTCCATGCACAGCGCGTTCTCGTATATCTGATAACATTTAAAGGATTTAAGTGTTTTAGTGCAGTTAGTTAGTATCGATGTGTGGTTGGACAAGTTGCTTCTAGGATAGGCATGTACCTCACAAGAAAGTGCTACGAACCCATGGCTGCAAGGGACTATCCTAATCCGACCCTTGATTAATCAAAGACGATTTTAGGATAATCGTCCAGCAGTGGAATCCATCATATGCAGGCATGTACCGTAGGTTCTAAAATCTACCACAATGGAAAACCAAACTAGACTATGCTCAAGCAATATAAATCAACATTTGCTAGAAAACTTTCCCAAAGGGTATAAATCTAGCCTTGTGGATTAGAAAAAATCAGTATTCCCTCTGATTTTCCAACCCAATATATACAAATTGCTCATGAAAGGAATAACTCACTGTAGACGTGACGCACATAAGCACAACTGGAATATTAAATAACCACGGTTGACGTTTTCTCTGTGCTCTTGTGCAATCACAAGGAATCCAAATACAAGGTTTCAGCTATGGATTTAATGGAGACAAAATAATTGAAGGTTGAAGATCACCCACCAAACTATCAAAAGCATGGCTCTCTTTTCTCTGCATGAACACGAAGTACATGATACGTGTAAAATTTCAAAAACTTAGTTTGTATCAATCCGCCTAAGGTCACACCACACGTTCATAAGGACACCGAGCTCTGGAGGTGAACTCGTCATTTCATCTAGCCATCCGTACTCGATTTTATCCCGATTGTTTCCAAACCCTTTAAATAAACTTCACGAGATCTCACATTATGCAAATCAATCTCATAACACAACTTTGGACAATTGAAACTGAAATAAACATTCAAGTCTCATGGCATTATATACTATCAACGGTAGGGGAACAGATTCTTGTCATTTTACAAATATTTTCTAGTGATAGAAAAGTGATTCAAGTCTTTTGAATCATATATTAGTTCAAACATCATGTTTCAGTCACTCTTTCATTAGGAGCAATTTTAAGTCCCTGGCACACACATTTTTATTAAACTTTACTTTTAAATTTAATTTCACAACTTACTAAAATAAAATAACCTAATTTTCTTCATCATACATAGACGAATATTATAATGTATTGTCAACAAACAGGAAACGAAAAAAAACAAATGCAAGGAAATATCAGCACAACTCACTCTCAAACTTACTATTTACAACAGCTACTGTACAATAGATATAACCAAAGTGCAGAACAGGAGTACCCGTGATGCAGTAGCCACTTGTATGATTCACCAGTCATTGCTTCTTGTCACTGTCATAGTATTTCTCATCACCATCATCATCATCGCAGTAATAATACTCGTCGTCGTCGTCGTCATAATAGTACTCTACCTCATCACCATCTTCATTTTCTTGGCCATTCAGCAGCAAGCCCCTAGCCTCCTGTCCTCCTAAACTTTCTTGAATTCGATCCCTAATGGCTGTCCCCTGAAGAACACCCGTTTTCTAATTAAAAATTTCATCCAGATTATAATTTATATGCAAGGACAAATATCTAAAAGAGCATAAGCCAGCTATTCACCATTTTATGGCAACCTTCCTCGAACATTTCAAGAAATCCAGCCACCCAACGATCAGCATTTTCAACCCACATATTGCGTTGCACCTCAGCTGTTTTTGCGACAGTTTGTATCTGCAAGATGGAATTTTAGAAATGAACATTTGGAACAAGAAATAGAAACACTATGATAATGTAATCTAACAAGTTTACTGAACTCAATGCTTAACCAATGGGTACTAGAAGTAAAAAATAATTATTAGCCAGCAGTAGACACCAAATCTTTGCTCACAAAAAAGTTGCAAAAAGCATGCCAACGAGCATCGAATTCTCGTTTCAAGGACTATGAATCAACAGTAAAAAAATTCAAAAAGACTATAATCACACATTTTCTGATGTATTAATATCCAAACGTGCAACTCCACGGAGCAAAAGAAATTGCACAGACTTCCGACACCAAAAAGGGTTTTAGTAGAAACAAGTAAAGTGAACAAATTCATGACATCGTATAGGAAGCCATAGATATGAAAAAGAGGAATGATAACAATGAACTAGAAAGTTAGGACTTCATTAAAAGGTTTATTTAGCATGCATTCACCTAGCACCACAAGAAAAAGATGAGATCAGAAGACCACAATTTCCTGGAAACAAGACCAAGCGGACAAAAAATTGTTCAGATTCCTCATCGTATAATAACTTCAAAATTCAGACCTTGCAATCTACCAAGTTTAATTACCACCTCTTCATATAGGGGAAAGGACATGTGTGGGAAGGTTAGGAAAATATTGTTAGTTAAGAGTGTTCACTGAATACAGTGAGGGGTAAGGAGAGAGCAGCGTGGATTTCCTTTCCACTATATTTCATTCCCCGCAGGTGATGTAACTGACTCTTTCATGTCTGCTCCCTATTTTTGGCCTTCTTGGTTCCCTAACATATATCCTCATTGGCTCATTTTAACAAAAATAAATATAACAGTCCCACCAAAAGAATGCATGAGTTTCTTATTTTGGAATTCCAAAAAACTACTGTGTCCAATGACCATAAACTCCTGAAAACACACGCAAATAAATTTTTTTACCAACCAATATCTACACATGATTCCTCAGAGTATTCACACTTTTTCTTCGAACATCAGAAAAGATATCAGTATGATAGGTCCTGAGTGACAGTGTTACATGTGTTTGTGCACTTGAAACTAACTAATACAAAAAAAGGAATCGAGATCAACATATCAACACGATGGGTCCTCGGCAACAGTTATAGATATATTTGTGCACTTGAAATAACTAAAAACAAAACAAAAATCGACGTTAATATAACGTCAAGGTTCCATCAAAAAAATAACCCACCTCCAGCTGCCTGATAAATTCACACATTACACTTTCGAAGTTCTATTACAATTGATTAAGGGATCCAAGCAGTTAACATTTTGCAGGGAGAGTAGCAACTACTAACCAATGATTGGAATTGGATGCAGCAGAAGGTAGATCAAAGATTGTGGTTCAAGCAATATTAATTTTTCGCTGAAGTAAGAACTAAATAATTGTCAACTTTAAGAGACAAGGATGACCATGATTCCCATATGCTATGGTGAAGGTGGAGGAGCCAAATGAACTGAGCTACTTACATGGAATCACCAACCAGATTCTCAATATTTATGATTCCTTTCTCCCATTCTTCTGCGACTTTCTTTATTTAACAAATAGTTGGTTAAGGTGTAAGGGAAAAACATTTAAAAGCCTTGCTTTTACCTAAGTTATAGTGCTTCATTCAAGCTAATATGTTGATATTGGGCATGGTGAGGCCAATAAGAGATTTCCTCCATAAGAAACTTTTACCTTCTCTCCCACTTTTTCTTGCTGCTCCTTCACTTTCTCTTGTAACTTCCTCAGTCTCATATTCACCCTTAATCCTTTTTCCTGCCATTGTAAATAAATATTTGAAAGTCATCAGCTTCACTGATACCAAATAACATACAGGATTTCTTATTATTTTTTATGAATGAGTTATATAAGAATCAATGCATGACAAACAACAAAAGAATAACTGGAACATCATACCTTGACATAGCTAACGTTAAGCTCCTTTCTTGTATATCCACGATCTAAATTGCGCAACACATATTGGTTATAATCTTTGACAATTCTCATTATGATATCTGATGTTGAAATTCCCTCAGTCCTTTTAGTCTCCTTAAATCGTCCCACGGCTTTGACCTTTATTAGAAGTAGTAAAATATTGAATGTCAATGAAAGTATAAGAGAAAGGATAAGAGAGAGAGATCAAAATTAGACAAATCAATTACTATTGAAATTTTAAAAAGCAATGTCCTCTTACAAATTCATAAACATCCTTTCCAGCTCCGCTTGTATCTGCATAACTGTATAATATCCACGGAAATAATAAAAGAATTGCTTAAGAAAATATATGGCACAGATATCTATGAAAAAACGAGTGAAAATGGAACACAACAGAGTCAGGCAATTCAAAATAAAACCTCCTTTTGCAATTTTAAAAACTCGATGACATGGCAACCAGTTTGTCTCAAAACACTTGGTTTATATTGGATGGCTAGTATCTATATGGTTCGGAGACCAAGCTTAAAGCTATTAGGTTGCTTTTAACACAAAAATAACAAATTTATGGGCCAAAACATGAATTTAAACCAAAGTTTGCCCCTAAAAATTTACACCACATTTCATGTTCAATGTTTTACAAATACACAGAGTAATATGTGCATGATTTTGCATAAATAAGTCTCTGATCTCATCCTGTTGATGAAACAAACTAGAGAGCTGACTTGATAAAAAAAAGTTGGAATCCCATATCGCGTAACAGTTTGTTCTGGATAATTGTAATATATCGAGTTGGATCTTAATTGATCTTTTTCTATGCTATAGCCACATAAGTCAACATCGACGAAGGACCTTTAGACAGCAATACCAAAGACACTGTGTTCTGATTTTCTTTCCTATGAATATCTTCCATCATCAAATAATGATGTGGAGTCTGAAGAATAAGAACTATTACATCAAAAGAAGGAAAATGTACTAGTCATGTACCTTTTGAGTTAAATGTGTGGCTTTGTTGGGTTTAGACATGTAGAATGTCGAATTCACCAGTAGTTAAATTCATAAAATCCAACTCAAAGCATGTTCTTTTCAAAGTTACGTTCGGCTTAAATTCCAACAGTCAATAAACTCACATCACATTTAGTTTAAAAGTCGAAGGACATTATATCTTCTATGTCAGATAGTTATGGTTGGATACACAACAAGAAATGAAAAAAAAGAGGAAACTGCTGACTTACGGGAGAGAATCATGTGCCACATAGTCAATATTGTGCTTGTCAAGAAATTCTTGATTTATTACCCATGGAGCATCAGGGATAACCTCATCAACCCATCTGCCAAACAAAAAGGTAAATATGAACTATAAAATTGCCAAAATTGTTTAACAAGAGAAGAAGTAAATAAAGAAATCATACAAAATAAATCGTATAAGGTGAAAGTAAGGCTCCAAAATCCATTCCCCCCTCTGGTATGACTGATTTCAATTCTTATAACATTCTCCAAGGGAGTACCAATTTCAATAGTTTGAGAAAAATGGGAAAACTGGGAGGGGAAATTGGGGAATTAAAATCAGGAAAAAGGGAGAAATGATGAAGCAATCTGTAGTAGAATAGAACTTTGGGGATAAGGAAATTATTTTATAATCATCATAATCCAAAATTAAAGACATTCACATTTATAGATATATGTGTGTTCCTACTTCCTAATATCAGTATCATATCACTCTGCCACGTGCACGAAAAAATGAAAATGTTCTTCCTAGCTAACTTGCTCGCATGCAAAGCATATGTCCATTCCAGCTACAACTAAAAGCTTAGTTCCAGAAGTAAACATCGTCACAAATTGAACATCAACATCTGTACTTGCCAAATAATGGCTAAACCACATCAGGCTAGATTAAAACCCTAATAAAAGAGAAAGATAATCCACAAAGCAACAAAAAACATGGAAAGCTGCAAACAGAACGTACTTGCAATGTCGGAGGGATTCATATCGCTCGGATTCGGTCATAACAGTCTTTCCCTTGTACTTGTGTGTGGTCTCATCATTGCAGCATCCCACCATCAAGTACGTATTTGGGAAACTATTAGATATATAGATCACAAAATATTTATCAGAATGTATTTTTATCGAGGATATAATCAAGCTAGAACCAAATTATTACAGGTATTATATAACATCAATTACACTTGATCCATCAAGAAATCATTAGAATGATGATATCAAGACCACAAGAATTCCAACACGCTAGACCGATCATCATGCCTCAAAAAGAAAAACCAATTTTTTTTATGCATAATACTCTTTTAAAAACTAAGTTTCAAAAGCAGATAAAATTAACACACCATCGTCGAGCTTTCGACCAGATTCTTAGGTCGTCCTGCCAAGAATCAATTCATATTCTAAAAAAATAGCTTTGATAAAACTTCCATAGGATAACACGAAATAGGTTAACCGCGGAAGGAAAATAGAGAACATCGTCCGATGACAAATACATAAAACCAAACACCTCGTAAGCAATCAACAGACTCTCTGCCAAAGCGTAAAGCTCGGAACACGTATTCACAAATTAAGAAGCGAGAAACAAAATTCAACGAAGGCCCACAAAATCTCATCCAATTAGCAGCGACATACGCGATTTTGGCTTGTTCGAGAGCTCGAGCATGGCCGAAGTGGAAGAGATCATAGATCCCATCAGCGTACACACGAACAGGGCGGTCGGACGAGGAAGCAGAGTCCCTCGAGTTGTCTTGTACGACATTCATGGGGCAATTATCGCCGGTTTGCCTCTGCTCCTCCGCTATTACCACGCCACTCACCCCCATCGCCAGCTTTTCAATCTCTCTCTCTCTTGATAATAATCAGTCACATAGATATTGGCTGACATAAATGAAAAGCGAAATCTCCGTTGGTTATTTCAATATTAGCCATTTAATTATTATTAATTTAGATTTAAAAATTAGGCTTCAATCTAAATGTTTGTACATTTTATATAAATTTAGCGTAATAAAAAAACTATTTTTACACACTACTAAATAATATTTTTATTTTAATATATATGAAACCGTCAACTTTTACATTGCATTTAAATTGGATTGAAAACTGAGACTTCAGCCTTACATATATATATTTATATTATATATACACACCTTAACTCAATTGCACCATTTAAAAATAATCAAACCAACTAATTAATTAAAAATTCATAGCTGCACTAAAATCATAAAATCGTAAACGTCCAATGAAACCTAAAACTAGCATTTTTCAAAAATAGCATGAACGTCTTAAATCATCTCAAAAACCACTCATTCGCATAAAAGTCATAAAAGTATTCAGAGTACTGTTAAATCATCAACTGTGCGGAAAACTATCAAGGTCATCGGGTTTCGGTGCACCATCAGTCAAGCCAGTTCAATCATCAAGTCTTCATGTCTCAACAGAAATATCCTCACATGCATCATTCACACCTAGTGAATTTAATGACGCAACAAACCTTAATCATAATAACAAATAGTACGTATATATATTTTACATGCAACAGTGAAAACTACATTTATAAAATAACTTTAAAATGAATATTTGCATAACCGTAAACATTCCTTCCATCATTGTAAATATACATTTCCTTTTTAGGGGAAATCAGTTCATTAATTGTGACCATCCTTTCATCTTTCAGTCAATTGATAAATCTCAGCTGTAACCATGGTACCAGACGGTGAGGTAATAGTAATCACTTTTCTTTTTTGTGCCTTGGCCTATAGTTGGGGGGACACCAGCAACCACTTTTCCGTTACTCGGTCGTGGCCTGGGGAAATAAGGTGTTGGGTTCACACAGGGCTTTGTCCCGTAAATGGGTTCCACTAGGGCTTTGTCCCTCACGAATCTCTATTTCCTTACCATAACAATCAAATCACTTTGTTCAAAACATTTTCATTATTTTCATCACTTCATAAAAATACATACTTAAATATCATTTTCTTTTAAACAAAGCATGCAACACGTCTTTTAGCATTTATCATTTTTCCATCATAAAAATTCCATAACTTTCGAATCCACATTTTAACATTCATTATAATATTCAAGACACTGCCAGGACCCCCTAAAATTTCTCAGGTGTAAAATAACCGTTTTGCCCCTGAAACCCTAATTTTCTCATTTTACCCCTGTACCTTAAAACTTCTACCCGAACCCATCCGAACTTACCATTACACCTTAAAACACACCCTTAATCATTTCTTAGACGTAAATTTAAGCTCATTGACTAACTCTCGTAATTCGTTTTAAAACTTGGAAGAGTCCCGGTTTTAACCCGAAACTTAACCAAACTTTAGCCATAGCTCAATAACACCTAACCAGACTCTGTACAACCCAATTCAATCCATTTAGAACCCTTACCAATGACTGGAACCTTTTGAATTTTTATGCACATTACCGGCCAAATCCTAGCCCCAAACCAACACATTTTCCTTCTATCCTAGCCCCAAACCAACGAGACCAGACCCTGACCCACCACCCTAGGACCATGACTGAACCCAAGCCATGCACGCAAAGACCCCCAAAGCTTACCAGGTTTAGCTAAAAAAATGAGTAGCAAACTCAATTAGGATTCTTATTGGTTGGAACTTCCAGCTATCTTGGTAGAAATTTTATATCTTTTGCTCTCTGATTCACCTCCAGGATACTGGTATGAAGCGAAAAAAATGTGATTGTTAACGTCTGTAAAGAGGGCGAACGATGGGAATCCCAATCAAGACTAGGAGAGGTCTTCTCGACTAGAGATAGTATATTACCCCTATCAAAGCACATGGAAGCCCACCGATTATTCCTTTCCAACCTTACCTTAGAATTTACAATCATGATGTGTCTATTCGATTATAGGAATCGGTACCTAGTATGGAGCCATCGTTCTTTAGATAAAAGAGAATGGTGAAAACCTTCTTTCTTTTAGTTGCCCAGCAATAAAACTAATTAAGCTTGCTTTTTAGTTGATGGGAAAAACCCGGCATCCGAAGAAGCAGTGGATGCAGAGGCGAACTATCATCGTACTTACGTGCATTATTAACCACTTAGATTGAAGAGCTGGTACTAATACTGTGGATTTGTGTATTTCATTTAAAAGACCTGAAGTAGCAAAGACAGGGATGTTTGGATCCAAGCCAGTCGATAGGCAAAGAAAGAAGAATCATCTGAAAGAGTGAACCCCGGATGCCTTTAAAGGTAAAAAGGTAGGGGGTCCGGAATAATCCTTTGCTCCACAGCCTTGGGGCTATTTACAACTCTATTCCATAGCCAGGTCGAATAAATACCATATTGGTTCCACATGTCGTCGAAAATAATATTCCAAAGCTTTCGTATGCAAAAGACTCTCATTATTTCACCGGAAACACGTGCACAATAATGGTCTCACGGCTACACCACGTGGCTCCAGCCTCTACCCACGAACCAAGCATGGCTCCGCCCCTCTAGGACCACAACATAGCCCTCGAAGGTCTTCTGGACGCGCCTCAACCGCAGCTCACGGCCTGCACCCTCCAAGAGCCACCAATCGAAACCCTAGCTCCTTACAATCCACAATTTTGTTCCGCCTCTTCTACCTTCCCTTCCAGACCCGTCCAGCCATTCCTAGGACTCCTAGACAGCCTTTAAATCATTTCTATAGCAACCCTAACCTGGCAGCCCCTTGTGCAACATCAAAATCGTGAGTTTCATGGCAAGAAATCCAAGTTTTCCATGCATAACCATAAAAAAGAAAATACTATCATGCTATTAGATTTTTCATGCAAGAATATGTATTCACACATAATACGGCATGAATGATGAGAAAAGAAGGTAGAAAGCATGCCTTTGCATGATTCACGCACGAATATTCGAGTGTAGACATGAAGGAGCGTTGTCTGTGGGGCGGGGAACCCTTGCTGCATTATTTTGCCTTCAAAACCGACGTTGTGTGTGTTCGGCTGCTGCTAGGGAAGGGAAACCCTAGCTTTTCTTTTGTTTAGGCTTGAGTTTAATGGAGAAATAATGGCTTGGAAGACAAGGCTTGAGTATAAATACTTTGATAGACAACTAGGCACAATAATCATAGTATAATAGGCCCATTAGGCCCATTAGTACGTAGGTAAAATATCTCTTTTAAGAAAATTTTCGAAAATATTAATCGAGCCTCTAAAAAGTCCTTATTTTAGTCAAAATTCAATTACCAGTTTAAAATATGACTCGACATGTAAAAGCATCTCAAAAGACCCTATTTTCGAAATTTACACTTATACCATATATTAAACAAATAAAAATAATTATTTAATAAAAAATATTTTTAATTTACAGTCCCCGGCTCCATTCCTCGGTCGCGTCTCGAATATCCCTTGAAAACCCTGATTTATGCATTCTAATAGAAAATCTACTTTAAACAAGCCTACCATATTTAATTAATGCAGTTGAAAGAATTTAATTAGGCATTTACCATTTCTTATATTTGCATGCCGTTGGATTATGTTATCGCATTTTGGACCTTACAATTTCTCCCTCCCTTAAATGAAATTTTGTCCTCGAAATTAAGACTTACTGAATAACTCTCGGTAGCCACTCCACATGTCAGTCTCCGTTTCCCAAGTAGTATCCTCCTCCGAATAATTTAGCCACTTGACTTTGACCATTTGAATAACTTTGTTCCGGAGCCTTCTCTCTTGCCTATCCTGAATCTGTGTAGGCCTTTCCACGTAAGACATATTTTTCGTCAACTGCAGAGGCTAATAATTCAGTACATGTGAAGGATGCGACATGTACTTTCACAACATCGAGATATGAAACACGTTATACACTCCAGTCAGCATCGGTGGCAAAGCCACTCTATAAGCTAACGTTCCATTCTTCTCCAGAACCTCAAACTGTAAGGTCCAAAATTAAAACGACGTAATCCAACTGCATGCAAATCTAGAGAAAATAGGAGATAGATAATTAAATTAATTTAATTGCTTAACTTGATTATGTTTGTCATGTTTATATGGTTTTTAAGTATTTTTCAACTTGAATGCATAAAATTGTATTTTTAAAGGTTATTCGAGATACTATCGAGGAACGGAGACCGAGGGCTGAAAAATGGAGAATATTTTTATTAAAGATTTGTTTTTAAAATAATGTTGATGCTTTATGATATTTTTGAAAATAAGGCGTTTTTACGTTATTTTATACGTCGAGACGTAATTTTTTACGGAATTCGATTTTTATCAAAAATACGAACTTTTTGACAACTTAGATAATAATTTCACGAATTTTACTTAACAAAATATTTATTAATGCATTAATGGGCTTAATGGTCCTAACTAACCATGTTAATGGGCCTAAGATATTATTAAGTGTTTTGATTAAATGTAAAAGCCTAAACACTACCCCCATTATTTTAAAATACATGCCTCCCTCACCCCCTAAAACCACAAGGACTATTTCTTCTCTCTAAACACACGCACACACGCATCAACAAGAGGGGAAAGCATCAATTTTGTGGAGGAAATTCAGCCAAGAGTTCTCGTGGTTGTTCTTCGCATCGTCAACGGATTTTCGTGCGTGAAATATGCAAAGGCACGCCATAATTCTTTTTTTTCTCATCTATCACACCCTAACATGTATTTGATCTGAATTTCATGAAAAACAAGTATCCCTTTTTATTTATTTCGTTTTTATGCAAACCATGTGTTTTAAAGTGTGATTTTTGTTCCAAAAACATGATATATGCCTACATGAAGGGGCTGCCATGGTTAGGGATCAATATGGAACATTTTTACAAGAGTTAAAGGTCCTAGGATGCATGTCTATAGGCTGCACACGAATTTGGAACAAGGTGGAACCATGGATGCACGGTTTTGACGGAACCATGTGCATGGCTTGGCTTTGGCGCGACCAAGGCTAGGCTGGGACATGGTTGGTCAGGAGAGGAGTCCTAGCCATGCTAGGACTCGAGCACAGCGGCCGGGAAGGAGTCCTAGAAAGCTAGGACTCTTCCCGAGCCATCGCGTGTGTGTGAAGCTATGCGCAAGCGGACTGGGCTCGGCCAGGGTGGTCACGACCCTTATCACTGGTAAGCTAGTTATTTAACGTTTATTATATTGTCTTTATTGCATGAAATGTTAAATTGGTTATTGGAATTGATTTGGGATTTAGGATAACCTAGTGGAAATTAGGTTGCATGCTCTACCTTATTTGGAATTAAGAGATGAAATTGGAAACTATAGAAATTGAACATGATTTTTGAGCCTTAATTTATGTAAAGGATGAAATAATTCCAAATAAAAATTTTATGACCAAAAATTGAGAAAAATCAAAACTTTGGGCATGTTGGAGTATTTTCGAAATTTCGAAGGACCAATATGCAAATTTCGAAAAGTTTAAGGATCAAATTGTAATTTTCGAAAACCTAAGGGACTTAAGGTTAATTTTCAAAAAATGTAAGGATCAAAAATGTAATTTTTGAAATTTAAGGGACCAAAAATCAAAATTCTAAAAATTGAAGGGGTAAAATAGCAATATTAAAAAATTTAAAGGTTCAAAATTGCAATATTCGAAAATTCTGGGGGACTAAAATGCAAATTTCGAAGAATTGAAGGGTCAAAATGCAATTAATCAGAAATTAAAGGGGGAATTGTGAATTTTTCTAGAAAAATAGGATCCAATCAATCATCTTCATGAAATTTTTGGGAAATTAATCACACAAATTACTTATGCTTCAACGCGAATAATCTAAAAATGTTTTCGACACAGGGATGATATACATTTTAGGTGTAGCTACCTATGCACTATTAGAATCGGGAGCTACACACTCTTTCATAACCGAGACTTTCGTTAAGCGACTGAATATGACACCTGAGGATATGAGTTTGGGTTTCAAAGTTTCTATTTCTTCCGGTGAGCAAATGATCACGTCTAGTATTGTAAAGACTCTGGAACTTCGTTTATATAAAGATGTGGTTTGGGCAGATCTTATCGTACTCCCTATGCATGAATTTGACATCATACTTGGCATGGATTGGTTATTAGCGAATGGAGCTTCGATAGATTTTTGTCAGAGATCGGTGTCTATTCGACCTCCTAGTGGGAAATCTTTTGTCTTTGAGGCGGCGAGTAACAAGCAAATGCCGCACATTATCTCTTTTCTGTGTGCGGGGAAACTTATGAGACGAGGATCCCAAGCTTTTCTAGCATGCATGTTTTACTACAGCACATGCTCCTACCAGTTAGAAGTTAGATGATGTTGATATTGTTAGAGATTTTCCTAGTGTCTTTCGTGAGGACATTTTTGGCATCCACCTGACCGCGAGGTGGAATTTTCTATTGAGTTGATTCCGGGCACTGTACCAATTTCTAAAGCACCTTATCGTCTAGCACATGCCGAGATGAAAGAACTAAAGGATCATGTTCAAGAATTGCTAGACAAGTGAAAGGGATCGATTTTAGGTGCTCGAAAGGCAACGAAAGCAACAAAATTTTCGAAAATCATATTTTCTAGCATAAAATTTCGAGCACCACATGTACTAGTGTGTAGCAAATACAAAAACACAACTATGACATTCATAGGGTGTTGAGAAATCGTTACCTATCAATCACAATGGATTGATGATGGCTCCAAATAATGTGTAAACACCATAGCTCTTGATGGGATGACCTTCTACAAGCTCTCCTCCTTTCCTTCAAAAATTCACCACTTGCTAACTAGAACCCTTCTTACTTTGCACTAGAAAAATAAGAAGATTTTTCTTTGAGAAGAGAATTGTTTCTCAAAATTGAAGAACAAAGTTTTAGAGAAAAATTGAGGGAGAAAACTAGATGATGTTTCGGCAAAGGTGAGGTAAATTAGGAGAGGGATGAGTTGCCTAGGTTGTGGAAAAAGGTAAAGCAAAAAAGTTGCATGCCATGCAATTTTTTAATAAAAAGTATTCCCCAACTCTTCACCTCCCAAGCATGCAATGCGACTTGGGCTTGTAACTATTACAAGCCCCATGAATTTTATTTAAATGTCTCAAACACATTTGAGTCCATTTAAAGTTTACTTGATTTTACTCAAGCCCACTAGTTTAATAATTATTTCTAATTGGGCTCTACAAGGCCCAATATTATTTAATTAATTCAACACTTGAATTAATTTAATTATTTGGACTCTACTAGGCCCACTAGTTTTAATTAATTCAACACTTGAATTAATTTAATTTAGTCCATAATAATGTTTATGAAAATCACAATTTTCAAATACATCATTTACTTGGCCAACTTTTAATTTAGGAACACATTCATAAATTAAAATTACATTTCCCTCATATAAGTCATACTTCTATTTTTGCTTACGCTTATAAACTCATTTATAAGCCGTTCAACACATTGAATTATTTTACTTCTCAACGGGATCTAGAAAGCTAGTACTTGTGTGGCCATCAATGGTTCATTGATACAACTAGCCGTGGGTTCACATCTCCATGTGATTCGGACTAAAATTGTCCTTATACGAGCATACCCCAATTGCTCCATTCGTACTTATCAACTCCTTGATAACAAGAATGTCAGAACTCAAGTCTGATAGTACCCAACCAATCATGTTAAACGCCTAGCAGCATCGCTTACATGATTCCCTAGGTATCAAATGATAGTGCCTGCAAGAACCATTCAGTTATGGTTAGCGTACAGTACGGTCCCTTCAACTCATATATCCCGACCGATTTCGACAACCGTTGGTATATCGAGAGTTGTCAATGAATCGACACTATGTGTCATGTCGTAGTTGCATCGATGGTGTAATCAATGAAACCCCTTTCATAATTACCACCATATTCTGATCAGAAATTTCATACTACACATACATGAAAACACATAGGATATCCATACCCGAAGGTAAGCGGTGAATCCCCGACTACAATGCATCGACTCCTATATGTTTCGACAGAACACCCAACCTTGCCACCTGATGACCCCATGAGAGTCGGTAAACAAGTCAAAGTGTAATTCTAGCACATAGAGTCTCAATGTTGTCCCGGGTCATAAGGACTAATGCTGTACAACCATAAACTAGGACTTTTCCACTCGATAAGTGAGAACCACTTGGAAAGTCCTTTTTGGAGGGTTGTTCAGTGCACTTTACATGGAGCACCTATCTGCATGCTCGGACATCACAATGTCCCCTACCAATGAAACATGGTACTCACATTGCAGATACTAGTCTCGAACTCGAGCGGCCTATATCCTTCTTAGCGGCGGCTGAATCGACTAGGAACTGTTTAGAATATACAGTATTACAAATATGAGTTTCATGATAATCATCATATGAGCATCTCATATTCTTTCTACTATTTGTATATTCAAGGGCTTTATCTATGCAACTAGCATGGGTATACAGATAAAGAAGTGCCAAAATAATAAATTCAAATATTATTAAAATAAAGACTGTTCATACATAGATTTTAAACATGAACCCTCGGCCAACACTTGGCTGGACGGGCACCTACTCTAACAATCTTCCACTTGCACTAGAGCCAACTACTCATATTCTTCAAACCCATCGATTCGCGATGCTTCTCGAACAATGGTCCAGGTAAAGGCTTAGTTAGAGGATCAGCAACATTATTTACGGAGCCGACTTTGTCAATCGTGACATCTCCTCTTTCCACGATCTCTCGGAGGATGTGGTACTTTCTCAATACGTGTTTGGACTTCTGATGAGACCTCGGCTCCTTTGCTTGAGCAATGGCTCCCGTGTTGTCACAAAACACCGGGACAGGAGCAACTCCACTAGGAATGACGCCCAACTCTTGGACGAAATTCCTTATCCAAACTGCCTCCTTTCCTGCAGCTGATGCAGCAATATATTCTGCCTCAGTGGTGGAATCCGCTGTACTGTCTTGCTTGGAACCCTTCCAAGAGACAGCAGCACCATTGAGCATGAATATGAATCCAGAGGTTGACTTAGAGTCATCGATATCGCTTTGGAAGCTAGAATCGATAAAGCCTTCCAATTTCAGTTCTCCACCCCCATAGACCAAGAACAATTTATTGGTCCTTCTCAAATACTTGAGGATGTCTTTCACAGCTTTCCAATGTGGAAGACCAGGGTTTGATTGATATCTACTCACTACACTTAGTGCGAAAGCCACGTCAAGACGTGTAGATATCATCCCATACATTATGCTACCAATTGCAGATGCATATGGAATGCATGTCATCGCCTCTATCTCTGCATCAGTCTTGGGAAACATAGACTTGGATAGGGACACGCCATGACACATTGGTAGATGTCCTCTCTTGGACTCATCCATCGAGAACCGCTTCACGATGGTATCAATGTATGTGGACTGGGTGAGACCAAGCAATCTTTTTGATCTATCTCTATAGATCTGTATTCCTAATACAAAATATGCTTCACCCAAGTCCTGCATCGAGAACTTACTCGCTAAACATATCTTAGTTGATTGCAACATCCCTACATCATTCCTAATGAGTAGAATGTCATCAACATAAAGCACCAGAAATGTCACAGCACTCCCACTGACTTTCTTATACACAGGGTTCCTCAGGATTCTTAGTAAAACCAAACTCTTTGATTGTACTATCGAATCTAAGGTTCCAACTCCTAGATGCCTACTTTAGACCATAAATAGATCTCTGAAGTTTGCATACCATATGCTCACTTCCGATAGATGTAAACCATTCAGGTTGAAACATGTAAATCTCTTCCTTAATATCCTCATTTAGAAAGGTTGTCTTCACATCCATCTGCCATATCTCATAGTCATACAATGCAGCTATGGCTAGCAAAATCCTTATGGACTTGAACATTGCAACTGGAGAAAAGGTTTCCTCAAAGTCAACTCCTTGTCTTTGAGTATATCCTTTTGCCACCAATCGCGCCTTGAAGGTTAATACCTTCCCATCCGCCCCAAGTTTCCTCTTGTAAATCCATTTACACCCTATGGGAACAATTCCCTCAGGTGGATCCACGAGATTCCACACTTGGTTCGAATGCATGGAATTCATCTTAGATTCCATTGCTTCAAGCCACTTGGATGAATCGGCATCAGATAATGCTTCCTTGAAGGTCCTTGGATAACATCCATGGTTAGGCTCATCATGGCCCTCTTCAAGAAGCAGACCATACCTCATAAGTGGTCTCGAGACTCTCTCGGATCTTCTAGGAGCTTGTATCTCCTCTCTTGGCTCTTCGGGTGTGGGTTCTATAATTGTGGGTGTCTCTCGAACCTCTTCGAGTTCTATCATCTCCCCTTTTCTATCCAATAGAAATTCCTTTTCCAAAAAGGTTGCATTCCTAGAAACAAACACTTTTGTTTCTTGGGGATGATAGAAGTACTACCCAATCGAATTCTTTGGATATCCCACAAAGTAACATAAAATGGATCGAATATCCAATTTATCTCCCACTACCTGCTTCACATAAGCAGGGCACCCCCATATTCTAAGATAAGAATATTTGGGTGGCTTACCCATCCATATCTCATATGGTGTCTTGTCAACTGCCTTTGTATGGACATTGTTTCATAACAGTGCCGCTATCTCAAGCGCATATCCCCAAAAGGATGGCGGCAACTCCGTGAACCCCATCATAGACCGAACCATGTCCATCAAAGTCCGGTTACGACGCTCCGAAACACCATTCAACTGTGGTGTAGTGGGCGGAGTCCACTGCGAGAGAATCCCATTCTCCCTAAGATACTCTTGGAACACGGCACTCAAGTACTCACCACCTCGATCCGATCGAAGTGTCTTGATGCTTCGTCCCAACTGTTTCTCTACTTCACTTCTGAATTCTTTGAACCTTTCAAAGGCTTCAGACTTGTATTTCATCAAATACACATACCCATACCTCGAAAAGTCATCGGTAAAGGTGATGAAGTAGGCATGTCCATGCTTAGTGGTGATGCTAAGCGGACCGCACACATCGGTATGGATCAAATCCAATAACCCTTTGGCTCGCTCCACATGGCCCTTAAAGGGAATTTTGGTCATCTTTCCTTTCAGACAGGATTCACAAGTCGTGAGAGCATTAATATCAGACATATCAAACATGCCCACTCCCACTAGCTTGTTCATCCTTCTTAGGGAAATATGTCCTAATCGAGCATGCCATAATTGTGCCGAATTTAGAGTATCTTGTTTTCGCTTGTTTGTTGTTGTTATTGCTTGGACATTGTTAAGTGGAATATCTTTCAATTTTAAGGTGTAGAGATCATTTTCAAATTCTCCAGTACCAATTAAACATTCATTCTTGTAAATATTGCAAAAACCTTTGCTAAATAAACAAGAAAATCCATATTTATCAAGCATAGAAATGGAAATAATGTTTTTTACCAAGTCTGGTACAAACAAAACATCTCTTAACATTAACTAAAAATCATTGTTCAAATACAAGCAAACATCTCCTACGGCCTTAGCAGCAACCCTTGCTCCATTGCCCATCCTCAAGAAGGTCTCACCTTCCCTGAGCCTCCTACTTCTTCCCATCGCCTGTAAATCATTACAGAGATGTGAGCCACAGCCGGTATCCAATACCCAAGAAGTAGAGTTAATTGAAATGTTTACATCAATGTAGAACATACCATTTCCAGAACCTTTCTGGGCAAGATATTCCCTGCAATTACGCCTCCAATGTCCAGGCTTCTTGCAGTGATGACAGATGTCAACAGTCTTGTCAGCCTTAACTGGTGCGGCTGCCACAGCGGGAATCAGAGTCTGCCTCTTCAAGGGCACGTTCTTCTTGGGACATTGGAAAGAACGCTTCTTTCCCTTCCCAGGTGGACCGGTCTTCGTACCAGATGAAGAGCCCACATAAAGAACCGGCTTCTCTTTCTTGATAGTGGACTCAAAAGTCACAAGCATATTCACCAACTCCTCAAGGGTCGGCTCCATCTTGTTCATGTTGAAGTTCACCACAAAAGGATCAAATGAGCTAGGCAATGACAACAACAACACATCGGTGGTCAGCTCCGAAGGCAACATCAAATCCATGCCAACGAGCTTGTCCACGAGCCCAATCATCTTTAGGCCATGCTCATGGACCGAGGCCCCATCTCGCATGTGCAAAGTGATTAGCTCCTTGACGGTAGCATGCCTAAAAGGCCGAGTCTGCTCACCAAAGAGCTCCTTGAGGTGCAAATGAATGTCAGCAGCACTCTTTGCATCCTCAAAACACCTCTGCAGCTCATCATTCATAGAAGCCTGCATATAACACCTGGCCTTCAAGTCATGGTCACACCATTCCTTGTAGGTCTGCAATTCCTCAGGAGTGCAGCTAGTCGGAGCCTCAACAAGGGGCGACTCAGTCAGTGTATATGCAATCTTTTCCGAGTTCAAGACGATCTTTAGGTTTCTTAGCCAAGTGAGGTAATTAGGTCCGGTTAATACGTGTTTGTCGAGTATTGTAGATAGCGGATATCAAATCAAAGACATTGTCAAAAATTGTACTGAAAAATAAAACAGATAAATGTTAATGACTATTTTAAAATATTTAGTAAGATATAAAGTATGGACTTTTACTTTATAAATTTTTGCTCCCACTGTTTTGACATTTTCACTACCCTCTAGTGAAAACGGGAAACTCCTTTCCTCAGTAGGTACGCAAGGTCCAATTAGCGAATTATGATCCCGAATAATATCAGCCAATCACAATTCCTAAAAGGTAGTTTCCAATTGCATCACCATGCAACCCTTTACGTAAACTTTTGTCTCACGTTTGATTAGGACCCAATAATATGATGTCGTTCATCTTCACGTGTCAAGCCTTACCCATCGATGTTGAACCTAAATGGACGGTCGCCATGAGTTCCCCCAATAGTATGAGCCGAAATCATGGGATTTCCACGTAGTTCACATCACCATGTCAATGGATGTCACAGCTTTCCGGCACCCAGGGCCCCCCCAATAATATGAGCCGAGCCCCGAACACGGGTAGCGTTCATCATGCACCCATTGTCGATGGAAGACATGGAAATTATAAACAAATTTATAATTCTCCTTTTCGGGCTTGATATTAATTTTGAATCTTATTCAAAATGAGGGTTTTTAATTTTGAAAGGTTTCATCATTAATTTTATTTAAAAGCTTGCCATGTTTGATCGTATGTTTGCCGGATTCATGCAACTTTGTTATTATCATAATAATAACGCACATACTCATTATTTATAACATATAATGCATATATTATAAACAGTAAACAAAACAAGGATGATCAATCGCCCCAAAACTAATGGCCCGTGTGAGCTAAACACGGGCCTAGGTCCAATCCTAGGGAAATGCAAGGGATGCAAATGCAACTATTACATTAGCTTCCAATATTTACATGTCTTCGATCTTCATAATCATCATTGCCACCATCTTCCAATCTTGATCATCCACTATACTAATATTACAAATAAATATCCATGGCAAATAGGGATACATCTCATGGGGGTGGGAACAGGCCATAAACCAAGCCCACTTTATAAATTGATAATTATTACAATTATTCAACACAAAATATCCTAGCATACATGTGAAGAGCCTAAAACTCCTTTCTTGAAAATTTGCGGAAAATTAAAAATTTTCTTTTTAAAAGAACTTAAATGGCCTCATTCATAAAATCACTGGTGAATCAAGTTCAATATTTCAAAATATTGCAGCGGAAGAAAATTAAACTTTTGCCAACAACAACGATTTAAAAATATCCAACGACTGATAAAATTGTTTGCGGAAAAAAATAACAACTGCTGCTCTGAGGTCCTCGGGTGCCACTACTGCCGACCTAAGCTGGCTCACTGGTCCCCGCCCTCGGCCCTGGCCTCATCAGTACCTACAACAATCAAGTCTAGTGAGCCTAAAGACTCAGCATGCATAAATCGCAGGTAACAAGTAAAAATCTGAATTTAAAATATGCATGTGATAAAATATCCTGTCCTGAGGCATACTGAAAATAATCTGTACTGAGCAATTATAATACGTGCATAACTGAACTGGAAGTCACTGTAAAAATATTTGCTCCTTGGAGCCTGTACTGAAATATCTGATAAAATTTTCTGTTGAGATTATGTTTTACGCCTGTGGCCACTGCACTAAGCTGAACTGATCGGTAACTGGCTACCGGGGAGGCTAAAACTGAACTGAACTGGCCGGTCACTGGCGACCGGGTGGTACCATACTGAACTGATCGGTCACTGGCGACCGTATAAAATAACACTCCCACATAGTGAATGAACCACAAGCCATATCGCATAAATCTCAAAAATAATCATTTTCTATTTAATGCACGTAAAATAATTAACTGGCTTAATGAAAATTCCTGTAATTTTACCAACTGGATTGGATTGGATCGTTCCCAGGCTCGCTGCAACCTAACTGTGCCATGAAAATATGCAATAGCTTAAACATGACTAACTATGCAATTTACGTTCAAAAGATGCGACTATGACGCCTAATGACTTCGCATTTAATCATGACTCCGAGCCAACCTGAACCGACACTGAAACGACGTATAGTCATGATTAAAGTACGCTGAAAAATCATAAAATAATGTTCCTAAAATGATAGGGTCGAAATCTAGGTGGAATGGAGGCCAAAACACGAAACGCTCTTTCGAGAGTCAATTTGGCACATTGCACCGTAAATTCTCGTACGACCTCAAAAATGATCCAAATGACAAACGGTCGAAAACATGACCTTCCTAACTCAATGAGGCACTGTCCAGTCCAAGGCCATGGGCTAAAAGCCAACCAAGAACTCAAACGACGCTTCTGAACAGCAGCATACTTGCTGTCAAAAAAATACAGCAGCTGCGCACTACAAGACTTGCATTGGTTTCGAGACTATCGGCCATTAGGGGCGTGAACCACCGACCAGAGACTCTTACCAACATCCCAAGGAATGATTTGAACCATGGCTAAGGGCCCTAGGCCAGCCACAATCCGCATCACACCAAATCTTAACCGAAGGGTCCAACCGAGAGCAACGTGCATGCGTGTGTAGTGTTTATGCTATGATCGATGTCTTGCGTCGTTCCAGTGGCCATTTGATTGACCATGGCACGATCTAGACATCTAGGAGCATGATATGAACCGTGGCTAAGGGCCATAGGCCAACCAAGATCCACACCAAGCCACAAAAGAAACGAACCATATGCTGAAAAATGGAAGGGCCGAATGGGGAAAGGGGCTGTTCTTGTTGATTATTTAAAAACCGATGAGCCATGGACCAAGCCACCAAAAGGGCGACTTAGTCACGTCTTAGACATGCTAGGGAAGTGATCCAACCATGGCTAAAGGCCCTTGGGGCAGCCAAGATCAGATCCACAACCCTTGACACAAAACTGAAATTTCGAATCACATTTCTGCACTTATGGGGAACTTGCTGTCATTTCGGTTTTCCAGCAAGTATGGGGCTGGTTTGAATGGACCAACATGGTCCTAATGCATCCTACTACATGTATACAAGCCGCCTTGGGAGCCTGAAGTCGATCCAATACCTGAAACCATCAAAACTCAGAAAAACGTGAAGCTTGTCAAGGGAAGTCGAAAATTCTGCATGTGTGCTCCAAAATATTTTGACATGGATCTCGATTTTTACTTGAATAAACATGATCATGTACTGAAAAATAAATGATAATATGACTTGATTGAGGTTTGAAAGAAATCTAGACATGCCTGGTTTCGTTTCGAAAGAAAACGAACGAAACGACGACGACGCGGCACGGAGGAGGTGGAGCGCTTCTCTTTTCTACCTTACCTTGCTCTCGATTTTTCTCTCTTCTTTTTGGCTAGGTACCTCACGATTTTTCTACTGAAAATGAGTGTGAATTCACTCTGAATTTTCGAAAAGGAGAGGGGGGGGGGAAAATGGTTATGAGGGGTGAGGAGAAGGGTGCACAATATAAGGATCATATCAAGACCAAGTCCACTCCCCTTTTGAATTTGAATTTTGAATTGATATCAAATGAGTTGGTGGATGCTTCTAGGAGGTGGTGGCCGAAATTTAGCTTGATTCTAGACTAGGATATGTCCATTTATTTAATTAAATTGTGCTCCCAAAAATCCTAGAATTATCCTACTAATTACATGCAAAGAATTGGTCAAAGTTGGTGAGTTGGAAAATGAATCTTCTAGCACTAAGGGTGGCCGAAAAATGCATGATAAAATAAAGGGAAATTTTGATTATCTAGTCAACTAATAATCCTTGAAAGCCTTACTAATCCTTTAAATAATTTAGTGAGCTAACCCCTTAATTTAATAACTTAAATGAGTTCATTTCTTAATCACCTCAAATAATTAAATTAAATCTTCAAACCTTCCTTTCTAACTTAAATGAACTTAGTTACTAGCTAAATTAACTTCTGGAAATATTTCTCGAATCTTAAATTCTATCTCAAAACTCCAGCTCCGGTCCGGCCTCACTGAAAATGCTGAAATGCTAAAAATCATATTACTGAACTGAAATAATAAATAATTAACTTCAAATAAATGCATTTAAAATAATCATGCAATGAAGTCAATTAAATTTAAAAATCTAGAATTATGCATGGCTTATACGTCTACTGATTTACGGGTTCTACAATACACCTAGCAAATTGGGCTTGGGCTTTTGATCATCCTTCATGCATAATATCACATATCATACCCCATCAATTAATTATCACAATAATTAATTGATCCAAAATTATATATCTTGATCCAATCACTAACCGCCACGATTATAAACTAAATTAACAAAGTATACAAACACATTTGTCTCCTTTCCAATTAATTTATTTATAACCGAATTTCTTGTAAATCACAATTTACTATAAATAATTAAAGTCCAACTTCAATTATTTATTTTATGAGAAAATATTTACAACTTTTGTAAATTTAAACTTAAGGGCCCAAAAATCATTTTTCACCAAAAAACATTTTGGCCCATTTAAATTTCACAAATATGTTAGCCATCCAATGGCCCAACAACTCAAGGCCCATGACACTTTGATATTTCAAAACACCTTTTGAAAACCCTAGTCGTCATCGCCGTCGCCGGAGCTCCGTAGTCGGATTCCGGCCAACATGAAATTTTTTTTTTCAAAGGGGCTTTTCGGGCAGCCCCTTGGGCTGCCCTTGCTTCCAGTTTTGGGCAGCAACTTGCTGCCCAAAAATCGCCCAAATATGCCTTGATTTTTGTTGCAAAAATTTCATCTCATGCGGTTAGAAATCGACCTCAATATAATATTATGTATATGCTACAAAAACTAGTACCCTTAGCTCATGATATCACTTGAAAGAGATCGATTTTAGGTGCTCGAAAGGCAACGGAAGCAACAAAATTTTCGAAAATCATATTTTCTAGCATAAAATTTCGAGCACCACATGTACTAGTGTGTAGCAAATACAAAAATACAACTATGACATTCATAGGGTGTTGAGAAATCTTTACCTATCAATCACAATGGATTGATGATGGCTCCAACTAAGGTGTAAACACCTTAGCTCTTGATGAGATGACCTTCTACAAGCTCTCCTCCTTTCCTTCAAAAATTAGGCCCACCACTTGCTAACTAGAACCTTCTTACTTTGCACTAGAAAAATAAGAAGATTTTTCTTTGAGAAGAGAATTGTTTCTCCAACAATTGAAGAACAAAGTTTTAGAGAAAAATTGAGGGAGAAAACTAGATGATGTTTCGGCCAAGGTGAGGTAAATTGGGAGAGGGATGAGTTGCCTAGGTTTTGGAAAAAGGTAAAGCAAAAAAGTTGCATGCCATGCAATTTTGTAATAAAAAGTATTCCCCAACTCTTCACCTCCCAAGCATGCAATGCGACTTGGGCTTGTAACTATTACAAGCCCCATGGACTTTATTTAAATGTCTCAAACACATTTGAGTCCATTTAAAGTTTACTTGATTTTACTCAAGCCCACTAGTTTAATAATTATTTCTAATTGGGCTCTACAAGGCCCAATGTTATTTAATTAATTCAACACTTGAATTAATTTAATTATTTGGACTCTACTAGGCCCACTAGTTTTAATTAATTCAAAACTTGAATTAATTTAATTTAGTCCATAATAATGTTTATGAAAATCACAATTTTCAAATACATCATTTATTTGGCCAACTTTTAATTTAGGAACACATTCATAAATTAAAATTACATTTCCCTCATAGAAGTCATACTTCTATTTTTGCTTACGCTTATAAACTCATTTATAAGCCGTTCAACACATTGAATTATTTTACTTCTCAACGGGATCTAGAAAGCTAGTACTTGTGTGGCCATCAATGGTTCATTGATACAACTAGCCGTAGGTTCACATCTCCATGTGATTCGGACTAAACATGTCCTTATACGAGCATACCCCAATTGCTCCATTCTTACTTATCAACACCTTGATAACAAGAATTTCAGAACTCAAGTCTGATAGTACCCAACCAATCATGTTAAACGCCTAGCAGCATCGCTTACATGATTCCCTAGGTATCAAATGATAGTGCCTGCAAGAACCATTCAGTTATGGTTAGCGTACAGTACGGTCCCTTCAACTCATATATCCTGACCGATTCGACAACCATTGGTATATCGAGAGTTGTCAATGAATCGACACTATGTGTCATGTCGTAGTTGCATCGATGGTGTAATCAATGAAACCCCTTTCATAATTACCACCATATTCTGATCAGAAATTTCATACTACACATACATGAAAACACATAGGATATCCATACCCGAAGGTAAGCGGTGAATCCCCGACTACAATGCATCGACTCCTATATGTTTCGACAGAACACCCAACCTTGCCACCTGATGACCCCATGAGAGTCGGTAAACAAGTCAAAGTGTAATTCTAGCACATAGAGTCTCAATGTTGTCCCGGGTCATAAGGACTAATGCTGTACAACCATAAACTAGGACTTTTCCACTCGATAAGTGAGAAACACTTGGAAAGTCCTTTTTGGAGGGTTGTTCAGTGCACTCTACAAGGAGCACCTATCTACATGCTCGGACATCACAATGTCCCCTACCAATGAAACATGGTACTCACATTGCAGATACTAGTCTCGAACTCGAGCGGCCTATATCCTTCTTAGCGGCGGCTGAATCGACTAGGAACTGTTTAGAATATACAGTATTACAAATATGAGTTCCATGATAATCATCATATGAGCATCTCATATTCTTTCTACTATTTGTATATTCAAGGGTTTTATCTATGCAACTAGCAGGGTATACAAATAAAGAAGTGCCAAAATAATAAATTCAAATATTGTTAAAATAAATACTGTTCATACATAGATTTTAAACATGAACCCTCGGCCAACACTTGGCTCGATGGGCACCTACTCTAACAACAAGGGTTTCATTCGCCCTAGTTGTTCTCCGTGAGGCGCACCGGTATTGTTTGTTAAAAAGAAGGATGGTACTATGTGACTCTGTATTGATTATCGAGAGCTGAATATAGTCACTATCAAGAATAAATATCCCATATCAAGAATAAATATCCCCTACTAAGAATTGAAGACTTATTTAATCAGTTGCAAGGAGCATCCATATTATCAAAGATAGATCTTTGTTCTGGATATCAGTAGTTGAAATTAAAAGAGTCTGATGTTCATAAGACTGCTTTTAGGACTCGTTATGGGCACTATGAGTTTATGGTCATGCCATTTGGGTTGACCAATGCGCCAGCGATCTTCATGGATCTCATGAATTGCGTATTTTAGCTGTATCTGGATCAGTTTATTATAGTCTTCATCGACGATATTTTGATCTATTCGAAGAGTAAAGAGGAGCAAAGTCGGCATTTGAGGATAGCACTGCAAGTACTGCAAGATAGGAAATTATATGCAAAGTTCAGCAAGTGTGAGTTTTGGTTTGATAGAGTGGCGTTCTTAGGCCACATCATTTCTAGTGGTGGAGTGGAGGTTGATCCGAGTAAAGTTGAGGCAATGAAAGAATGGCCAGTACCGAAGAGTGTAACAGAGATCCGAAGTTTCTTGGGACTAGCTGGCTATTACTGAAAGTTTATTCAGGGATTCTCATCTATTGTTGTACCCATGACCGCCTTGACAAAGAAGAATGCAAATTTCGTATGGGGATCCGAGTCCCAAGACACTTTTGACAAGTTGAAGCAAGCTTTGATTTCAGCGCCATTGTTATCTATGCCATCGGGGCAAGGAGAGTATGTTCTGTATACCGACGCTTCGAAACTTGGCTTGGGCGCAATTCTGATGCAAAATGATCGAGTTATAGTCTATGCATCAAGATAGTTGAAAGTTCTCGAGAAAAAATACCCCACTAATGATCTTGAGCTTGCAGCGGTAGTTTTTGCACTGAAGATTTGGAGACATTACTTATATGGGGAGACAAGATTTTCATCAACCATAAAAGTTTAAAATATTTTTTCACCCAAAAAGAATTGAATATGAGACATCGATGATGGTTTGAATTAGTGAAAGACTACGACTGTGACATTAACTACCATCCGGGAAAAGCTAATGTAGTGGCAGACGCATTGAGTCGAAATGCAGCAGATATTACTCAATTATCACTTCAAAGACCACTGCAGTCCGAGATTCAGCGGTTCGAGCTCAGACTATATGCTAGGGGCGAGGCCCCTAATCTTGCCACCATGACAGTACAGTCGACTTTGAGAGATAGGATCTATGAGGGACAGTCTACTGACGAGCAATTGCAAAAGTGGAGATTGAGAGATTAAGCCAAGGGACGGAAATTGTGTTCTAAGGTGGATGCTATAGTACGTTATCGAGATCGACTATGAGTTCCTAGTTACGACTCTTTGAGGGAGCTCATTATGAAGGAAGCTCATGACACGCCATATTCCATTCACCCTGGAAGCACGGAGATGTACAAAGATCTGCAATTGTTATATTGGTGGCCGGACATGAAGCGCGATATCCTGTGATTTGTGATTTAGTATTTGACATGTTAACAAGTAAAAGCAGAGCATCATAGGCCAGCGAGAAAGCTTAAGCCACTTCCTATTCCCGAGTGGAAATGGGAAAATAGGGCTATTAAAGGTTTAATGCTATATGGGTGATAGTGGATCATCTTACGAAATCAGCGCATTCTCTACCTATCAAGAAAACATTCACCATGACACAGTATGCTGAGTTTTAAATTCGAGAGATAATTCATCTGCATGAGATTACCGTATCTATTGTTTCTGACAGAGATCCGAGATTTACGCCATATTTTTGGAAGAGTCTGGATGCAGCAATGGGGAATAAATTATTATTCAGCACCAAATTCCATCCTCAAACCGATGTTCAGTCAGAGAGAGTTATTAAAATTTTGGAGGATCTACTTCGAGCTTGTGTGATCGATTTCCAAGGAAGTTGGGAATTGAAATTACCTCTAGTGGAGTTCACCTACAATAATAGCTATCAATCATCTATAGGGATGGCTCCTTATGAGGCACTGGAAGGAAATTTAGATCACCTATTCATTGGGACGAGGTTTGTGAAAGAGGAGAGTTTGGTCCGGACTTGGTCAAGCAAACAGCGGAGATAGCAGTCAAAATTCAAGATATAATGGAGACTACACAAAGCCGACAGAAAAGTTATGCTGACAAGCGACGAAGAGACCTAAAGTTTGCTGTGGGAGATCACGTATTTGTGAAAATATCACCTAGAAGGGTGTTATACGATTTGGCAAGAAAGACAAACTTAGTCCAAGATTCATAGGTCCGTTTTAGATTTTGGAAATGATTGGAACACTAGCCTATTGGGTGGCACTGCCACTAATGCTTTCTGGAGTACACAATGTGTTTCATATCTCGATGCTGCGAAAGTACATGTCGAGCCCTTCACATCTTGGCCATCCGATTCAACTTTTGAACAATGGTTGAGATCATAACCCTTCTCCTATATAAGATAACATACCTTCTTCATTTGTCACGTTTACAAATTTGAAATTTCTCCCCCACTCTCGCTCAGCTCTCTGACATGCGGCGCTTCATCATTCTGGCGATTTCCAGTCAAAAAACCCTCCTTTACATCATTCTCGTAAGTTCTCCTTCATTTCTTTTCTTCAAAACATGTCCAACTCCACTTCTTCTACTTCTGGAGCGAAAGCGCGAGGCTTGCCTAGCTACGAGTCCACCGCTATGCGCTCTAATTCACCCCCTTCTCCTCTCCAAAAATGATTTTTTAACGAGCTTTCTACAAAACCCCAAACCAAACAATCAAAACCTTCTTCTTTCGGCCCTTCCTGAGCTCTAAAAAAGGGCATGGGCAAAGGCAAAGGAAAAGCTCGGGCTTCTTCCACTACTCAATATGAGACCCCGGGAACTCCCTCGTTTGCTTCAATGAGCTGCACTTTGCGCTCAGGAGCGGATGAGGAGCTTAGGACTCTCGGTTCTATTCCTTCTTCTTTTCAAATTTTAATTCCTGGTCCCTCTGACATGACCGATAATCCTCCTTCTGGCTTTACTACTTTTTTCCGTGACCAAGTTAGAAATTGAAACACCCCCACTCCCATGACATTTTAATTAAGTAAATAACATACGCGGAAGCCTTTCATTTAAAAAGGGAAAGAACTAAATAGCATTTACATTATAACCATTTCCTAAAACTATCAACATTACTAGTCATAACATATTATATATACATAATCAAAAGCCAAAACAAATCCTTCCCCTCATTCATTACCAAAATACATGATATTTTGAAACTTTACATATGTTTACTCCATCACAATTCAAAGTGAAATAACCAAAAAGTCTTTCCCATGGCATCTTATATGACTTCTCCCGCCTCGAACAATCCATTTCAGTCCTTTTTATCACCTGCATCACATGACTGTAACTGGAATGAAAATAAAACTCAGTAAGTAAGATGCTGTACATAGCAATTACATATACATAGCTTTGGCTTAAAACATGGCTATGACAATGGCAATAAAGAATGAATCATAAATCTCAAATCAATGTAAAGGATATCATATCATGAATTAAAGGAAGGAAATGACAGTCCTGTGACCCGTGACCTGTGACCTGTGGCAAGTATCTCTTTGATATAAACATCAAAACTGTGAGAGATACTTCATAATCATGTAATTGGCCAGTGACATGTATGAATTACTATCATTCCTTGGCTTTAATCATAGGAAATTTCATTGAGGCATTTTGACAAACACTTGGTAGGAACAAGGAATTAATAGCTCCTTTGTCAATGAATTCAATGGTAATCTTTGAACAATGAATATATATAACGATATACATATCAATTATATGTTAATGGGATGAGCTAGTTAACAATAACATGGCTTGATACATATATAAATCATGTGAGCAAAAGGAAAAGCTTTCACTTACTACTCAATAAACACTTGGTTGCTATGATAACTTCAATGGAATTCCTACAGCATAATACACAAGAATAACCCTAATTTATCATCAATAATCAAAGAAATTCATCAATCCTACATAAACCTTCATCTTCTTAAATTTTTCTAAACTAAATATAAGTTCCTTACCTTGTAGCTTAGAAATTGAAATAAGAGAACCTAACCAATAAACTGGAATCCTTGAACATGAGGTAGAAGAAGAGGAAGAGAAAACTTGGAGAGAAAAGAAGCTTTGATCGATCAAGGAGAAGAGAGGACTTGAAGATATGAAGAACCCTCTAGAAAAGGGTTTAAAAAGCCATTCTCACGCCTAAAAACGCATTTTGAAACAGCACTTCTGCACTGAATAGCGCCGCGGCGCCTGCCCTTCGTGTTTGGTAGCGTCGCGAGCGCCTAGGCGCCATGGCTTCGGCCCTAGAAGCACCTAGGCGCTGCCTGCGCTTCCACCTGCAGCGTTCTGCGCGCAGCTTCCTCAAATATTGCTCCAGAAGTGCCTCTTCCCTTCATAATTAGGAACATGAAAGTTGTAGCACTATGTCTTGGATTGCATCTCCAATTAGCCTAATGTCATTTGAAGGTCTGAGTAAAAAGTCATGCTCATTCTCCCAACATGTGTCAGTGCAGGAACAACGATACACATGACACAATTCGGGCCACTTTTGGCTCGTCTTCCCTAATGATTTGAACAAAACTTAAAACATGAAAATTATAGCCTTATATCTTATCTTTCTAATGGAAGTGATCTCACATCAATTGGATCAATACACCAAACATTATGATAAAAACCACAACTACTGCCACATTTTTCATACCGTCTCTGCACTTTCATTTCCTATTTAGCTCAAGATCAACTTTCCATTATACCCATTCATTACCATTCCCAATCACAATTATATAACATATCTCCAAAAACTATTTCAATAAACATAACCATATCCATTCTAATCTCATTTCAATAAACAAATACCATTTAACATAATCAACCATTAAATCATAAAACATGTTATAACAATAATAAACCATAGACATTAACATGATAAAAGGTTGGGCTATTATAGAAATGGTCTTCGATTTCCCATCCCCTCCTTTTATATTGAGGTTGCCAAGTTTTTTGGTGTACCTGTTAACCAAATCCACCCCAATTCCTTTCGGATTATGACCTTCGTCTATATCTTTTTCAAAATGCACGACCTTCTCATCAAACCCCTCATTCTTCACTACTTTTTCATTTTTCGGCTGGGAGATAATGCCTTTTCCCTATCTGCGCGGCTAAAATCCCGATTCCTTGATGATATCCCTTCCTCCCAGAAGGGATTGAAAGGACGCTTTTTCTATATTCACCTTCCGACCCCTATTTCTTGTTTAACCGGGTTTCTCCCTTCTCTTCCTACACAACCTTCCCTTCCCAAATCATACAAGTTTGAGGAACCATACACCCGAAGCCAATATTTGGTGGAGGGTCAAAAATTTTCCTCTTCCACCCTCATTTCTGAGCAGAACTTAGTCACCTACGGGTTGAGTGTCCGGGCTGAAGACCCTATAGATCGAGTCATTGATGAAGTAGCTGTCTCGGGCGCTCAACCTGGTAACTCTTACTTTTTCTCATACTTATCTTTTTATTTTCTCTGTCTGTGTAAATTAATTACTTAATAGTTTTTTTTTCTCTTTTTCTGTTTTTACAGATAATTTTAAAATACAAGAGACCTTAGCCAAGAAATGGAGGGCCGATAAGGCATCCAAAGAGAAGAAGACGGCTGCCCGGAAAGCTGCGGCAGAGAAGAAGGTGGTGCAGCCAGCCATTTTTGAATCCCAGGCCTTTTTCTCGGCAGAGGAGGAGGTGCCTAGACAAGAGATTAGTTGGGAGAGAGAAATGATTTGGGCTGAGTCCACAGAGGATCCAACAGATAATGTTCTTCTGGTTCAAAGGAAAAGAAAGGCAGTGACCAGCTCGGAGCTAGTCCTCCTCGGGAGTAATCAAGATGGAAAACAGGGCACCTCTCGAGCCTTCCATCATCTTCTCCTCTCCAAACTCAGCCACTCCGCGAGACCCTACAGTCCAACCTGTCTACTAGGGCAAACATCTTTTCGGAAGGAGCTATGACCGACGATTTCGGTTGGGAAAGCTAGCAAGTGCACTAGGTCAAGTTATAATATAGTTGGATAGACTCCAAGTCGTTCCCACAGAGACTACTGTCGAATTACTAAGATATAAATTATTTAATTTAATCTAGGCCAAATAGAAGAAGTGATTTTTGTTAATAGTTAAAATAAATTAAATTATTCTAAAGAAAATAACACAATTCAATTAAATATCAGATTAATTTTATGAGAAATTCAAATTTAAATAAATGATCGGGAACGCACAATGGTAACAAACATCAATTATTGACAGATATTGGATTTGATCTAATAATAATTTTTTTTAAAATCACGATGAAATTTCCTATCTTAATTATTAATCTATTTCTAGAATTAATAATCCTATTTTTATTTAACAGTCCTACTATTTCTATTTGAATTTAATTAAATAAAAACGCATTCAAAAACTATGAAATTCTAGCTTTTTGCCTAAAATCGCACAGTGAAACCGAATACTATTTCTAGTCGGTTTAACCAGGTGTTGATCAATATTTATGAAGCTATTTTCAATCTATTCTCTTTCGAGTCAAGATCAAACAACAAACATGCAATTAATTGGCCAGATTAAACGCAAGAAATCTACGCAAATATCAATCAATAACATAAAATAAATCAAAACTCTGATCAATCCAATATGCAAACAACAATCACAAGTTTGGCCCTATCGTGGTCCCAATCATAAGACGACAACTCCATAAAATCAAAATTAGACAACAATCTAATGTTTGAATTCATGAAATAAAAGAAATAAAAATAAAGATAAGAAATCTCAACGATGGTGCGTGAATTTTCTCGTCCAGTGCGTCTTCTTCTCCTTGTTCTTCACGTATTGATGATGAAAATTCCCCTCCAGATTGTAGTCTATTTCTTGTGTATATGGGAGAGAGAGGATAGAGAATAATCTTCTTCCAAAAAAAATTCTCCTCCTTCTTTGATAGGATCTTCTATCCATAAGGAAAATTGAGTTTTTTAAAGCATAAAAATCCTATCAAATCTTTCCTTATCTTAATTTTAAAAGTTTTCTTTTTTCTCAAAATATTCAACAAATCAAATACCACAATTAAGATTTTTAATCATGGTATTTTTAGCTTTAAATTCGAGCTCCATGTTGTCACAAGGCAGAAGTGAATCAGACATAAGGCGTGATCACGACTTATTTCAAGACATCTTCTATTTTGTTAAGGCAGGAGTGAAGCAGACATAAGGCGTGATCACGCCTTGTTCCAAGACCTCTTCTGTTTTTCTCCTTCTTCCATAACTTCATATTAGCAACTTCAAATGTTATAGAATTCACATTTCTTAGCCCAAATTTATTCAAATATCACAAAACTTCCTCGATCTTATCATAAAAATTCTTAGAAGATAGGAGAAGTTCTTCATCAATTATTTCCTTCATTCTCGGAAATCTTTCCTACTTGGCATTGAACTCTTTGACCTTAACTCCAAAATTAAACTTTTTACACCTTTTGGTCAAAACTAAAAACAATAAAAATATGACGATTAAAGCGTAAACTCGGAATAAAAATGCCAGATAAGCACGAATACTACCAAATAAATTCCTAAAAGAGCTATATGATACGTTATTATCAGACCCCCAACACTTAGCTTTTGTTCCTCCTCGAACAAATTAGAAAAAATAGAGATGAAAAATATTAATGTTTTACAACACAAAGTGCACAATCAAAACCTCACAATCTACCGAATTTCGTCACACCCCTTCAAAAGATCATACTTTGAAAATTACAAGATTTATCTTCGTTGCAATTCAAGACTCAAACACTACCCAGAAAAGACCAACAAAATGAGACGTGTGTAGTGTGAACGTCAGAACTTACACTCTCAAAGGTTTATTAAGTTCAAGGTTCCCTCATATTTTTTCATCTTTTTTTTCGTAACGCCCCATATGCTCGACTTTCATACCCTCTCTACTAAATTTTGAACGATTATAACTCAGTCAATAGGTCTTTTCAAGCTTATAACGTAAGGCCACGGCTCACGGCTACAATAAAAGGCAGGAAAATCAAATAGAGAGTAAATAAACATATTTTTTATGAAGCGCACTCACTCAGCTCTAATTTTCCACAAATTATTGAATTCATCATCTTCAAAATTTCTCTTTTCTGATTCCCCTCCCTCAATTTTTTTTTTCACTCTTTAATTTTTTTTGGGTACTCTGTACACCATACATTTTTTTTCCATCAATCCACTTCTTTTCATTCGCAGGTAATCAACAACTCCTTCAAATAATTTTTTTCAAAATGTTTGAGTTTTTGAACATTTCAAAGCACTCCAAGAGTTTATTTGTAAAGACCATGGGCTATCCCGATCTTGGGCTCCCTCGGGGGCCTTTTCCCGTCTTGGGTTCCCACTGGGGCCTTTTCTTTCACGGGCTTTCCACATGCTCCATTACTCATAGGACTCTCCACACCAGGTTGGTGGAGTGATACCTCCCCAAGTCCCGAACCCATGACCTCCTGGCATAAGTACACAGTTCAAAGAGACTTGGTACCAGTTGGTCATGGGTTCGGGACTTGGGGAGGTATCACTCCACCAACCTGGTGTGGAGAGTCCTATGAGTAATGGCGCATGTGGAAAGCCCGTGAGGGAAAAGGTCCCAGTGGGAACCCAAGACGGGAAAAGGCCCCCGAGGGAGCCCAAGATCGGGAGAGCCCATGGTCGTTACAATAAAAGGCGCCTTTTTATTGTAACGACCATGGGCTATCCCGATCTTGGGCTCCCTCGGGGCCTTTTCCCATCTTGGGTTCCCTCTGGGGCCTTCTCCCTCACAGGCTTTCCACATGCATCATTACTCATAGGACTCTCCACACCAGGATGGTGGAGTGATATCTCCCCAAGTCTCGAACTCATGACCTCCTGGCATAAGTACATACTTCAAAGAGACTTGGTACAAGTTGTAGAACTCGAAAATCAGGTTACGTATAAGCCATGCATAATTTCTATTATAAAAAAAATGAAAAATGATGAAAATGAATGAAAAATGAATTTTTATGAATATATGAAGTGTTTGATTTATTTTAAAGATAGATGCATTGTTTTATCTTTTCAGGATAAATACGCGAGGCCAGACCGGAGTTTGGAGATTAGAGATAAGATTAATAATAAGAAAGACATTCCTAAATTTAATTTAAGTCAAGGAATAATTTAATTTAAAGAAATAAAATGTTTTAGAATTTATTTAATTAATTAGAGCTAAGTTGGTAAATAAATTCTTTTGGATTCAATATTTAATTAAAGCTTAAATTAAAATGGGTAAACAAATGGAGATGAATTAATATAGGCCAAATATATTCAAGAAATTAAACATAACATTTAAATACATAAATTATAAACCATGCAATGTCATGCAAGAGCTTATTCTAAATTAATGTGGTAATTCATTAAAATGTATAATGAGTATTTAAAACCTCTAGAATTTAAAATACAAGAATTTAACAATATTTTACCATGCAAGAAGTAGTAACAATATTTGGTCAAGACAATTCAAAAATGTAGTAAATTCATTCAAACCATCTCTAATTGCACTTCAAGGTGAATTCAATCCCCATTTTTATTCACTAGTAGTAGTAAATTCAAATACTATAATACCCATCATTTTTCCTCAAATTATTATCTTAGCAAACTGTCGAGTACATGCAGTAGAAAGGAGAAGAAAAATTGATGACAGCTAGGGGAGGAAATAATTCAAATGCTATTCAACTCTTTCACTTGTAACCTCCCACCTTAATGCATATTATTACACCTTTATCACCCCTTATAACACTCACCTTTATTAGTCTAGCAAATAAATGAGAAAATGCAAGAAAAATGAGAAGAGAATCGGCAGATAGGTGAAGGAGAAACCATTCAAAAACCCATTCAATTTCTTGACTTGTAACTCCCAAACTAAAGGCATATAATGGCACCTTTAACACCTATTATATTATTCACCTTCATCACCTACATTCCCCAAAACCTCACCTTCAAAAAGTAGCAGAAAACAGCAGATTAAAAATCGTGAAAGTAGCTGCAGAAAACAAGAAAAGAAACCAACTTCGTTCCGTCGCGTCGTATTGTCGTTTTGATTTGTTTTCTTCGAAACAAATACCAGGAATGTATATATTACTTCTTTGCTCTTCAATCAAGTTATTTTAGCTATTTTAAAACAATATATGATCAAGAATCATGAGACATCACGAAATTACAGCAAGGTTTACCAAGCAAAATCTCTACAGATTTTTCCTAAAATCTTTTGTTTCCAACTTCACGGGTTTGCTAAGTTTTGTTGATTTCAGGATGTTGCTCGGTTCCAGGTTCACATGGCTGCTACTAGGCATGAATTAGAATGTGTTAGGGTGTTTTTGGGTCAATGGTTCAAGTCCATACACGCACAACAAAGAATTGACAGCAACATTTCAAGGAGTTACAGCTTTGTGTCAAAAAATTTTTTTGTCATTGATTGTCCAAGGGATGTGTTCGAATCCTGGCGGTCCTAGGGGCTGTAGCCATGGTTAGAACCCTCCCTTAGCATGTCTAGGATGTGGCCAAGGAGTCCTTTCCAAGTTTGGTTCACGGATCCATCAGAATTTCTTCAAAAAATACAATTGCATTCTGTTTCTTCAAAATTCTGCATGAGCACACTTTTGGTTTTGGGTGTTTTGTTTGGATTATGGTTGGCTTCTAGCCCATAGCCATGATTTATACAACACTCCATCATGTCTAGGTCGAGCCATGGTTGATCAAATTGCCATTGTAACGACCTAAGACAGTAAAACAAGTTAATACATCTCAAGACACAGCAGGCTGCATTTCTCGGCTAGCATGATGCATTGTCCTAGGTGTTGGCTCGGTTTATGGTTGGCTTTTAGCCCTTAGCCATGGTCCAAGCCATGCCTTGGGATGTTGGTAAGAGTCCTTGGGCGGTGGTTCAAGCCCATAGTCAATTATTTTCAGAGTTTACTACAAATACACACAAGCTGCCACTGCTGCACTTTTGACAGCAGCTATGGGATCCGGTTTTTGGGGTTGTTTGAGTTCTTGGTTGGCTTTTAGCCCATGGACTTGGACTGGACAGTACCTCAATGAGTTAGGAAGGTCATGTTTTTGGCCGTTCATGATTTGATCGAGTTTAGAGGTCATACGAGAATTTACGGTGAAATGTGTCAAAATGACTCTCGAAAGAGTGTTTTATGTTTTTGGATTCCTTTCACCTATTTTCGTGTTTTGCAATTCTTATGCATGTTTTTTAGTATGTTTGGGGTATTTTTAATCATGGTTAAACATCGGTTTAATGTTGGTTAGGGTTGGTACGATACCATGATTGAAATACCAAGTGGTTGGTCCTCATAGTCTCATTGTTGGTTCTATTGTTAAGTTTTTTGGTTAGATTGTCAAGTTTAGGTCAAGATAATATTATTTGCATGTGTCACATATTAGAATAAAGTCGCAGCAAGCCTGGGAGCGATCCAACTCATCCGGTAAAATAAGGGTATAATTATATTACGTTCATAAAAATATAAAATGTTTATTTTTGAGATATGTGCTATATGTCTTGTGGCCACCTTATGCTTATGGGTTTGAAAGTCGGTAGGCTTAACCGAGGACCTCTCCGCCCGGTGACTTACGACCGGATTATGATTATGTATGGGTACGGACATCCAGTCCAAGGGTTGTGATTGATCTCTACCGCCCAGTATACTGTGGTTTAGTCTGATCAGGCGCTTACGCTATGTTATGGGCCACTAGCTTAGAAACATTATCTCTACCAGAAAAATTATGACATGTTATGACTGAGTTCTATTGAGCAAAGCTTTTACGTATGAAATTTCAGATATGCACGTAGTTGTAATTATTCATGATACGATTTTCACCGTACGCTTTACGATACTTTATTTTTACGTTGCATGCGATTTTATGATATATTTACTTGTTATTCACGATATATACATGTTGAGTCTTTAGACTCACTAGACTTGATTGTTGTAGGTGTTGATGAGGTCGAGACCGTGGGCGGAGACCAGTGAGCGATCTTGGGACAACAGTAGTAAACCCGAGGACCTCATGATTTAATTTATGCACCTTTTGATGTTTACGTTGAATTTTTTTTAAATTGTTGGTTGAAAACAATATTTGCTTCCGCTGTTATTTTAAAGTTAAAATTATTTACATGTTTATTTTAATTAAATGAGACAAGATAATTATTTATTTAGAAAATTTTTAATAATTCCGCAAAATTATGAATACGAAATACGGGCCTTTACAGTTGGTATCAGAGCCTATGATCTTGTAAAGGGTTGTACTACTACTGCTCTCGAGAAGCTCATGAATTCACGTCTTCGGTCTGTAAGTTTTACGATTACGCATTTATTTTAAAGCTTGAAATATTTTTACATCATGAGTGCATGAAAGATTTTATGTCAAGATTACGATTATGCATTATTAATTTAAATTTAAAGAAAATAGTGGAATTATGCATGTTGGTTACGTATGGGTTATAATTATGGAACAGTATGCCTCCTAGACGCCGTGTTGGACGCCCAAGAGGTGATGATGAGCGTCGTCATGAGGGCGGTGAGAATCAGAGACAAGGGGAGAACGAGGAGAGAGATTTACCACCACCCCCTCCACCAGACATGAATTCCCAGATGCTAGCTGGGATGACTCAGTTCTTCGTACAGTTTGCGGAGAACAATCCAGTGGGAGCCAGACAGACGGGGCCGGAGGCTATCTATGAGCGGTTCATGAATATGCGACCGAAGGAATTCTTAGGGACGTCCGATCCTATGGCTGCCGAGGGCTGGATTAAGTCCCTCGAGGTTATATTCCAGTTTATGGGGCTTGAAGATGGAGATAGAGTTTGATGTGCGACCTATCTGTTCAGAGGAGACGCTCGCCTATGGTGGGAAGGAGCATCAGTGGCTTTGGATTAGACTACTTTGAGCTGGGCGCGCTTTACAGAGGTATTCTACTCTAAATATTTTACTGAAGAGGTGCATTCGAGATTGACCACGGAGTTCATGACCCTGAGGCAGGGAGACTTGACTGTTACAGAGTTCATCCGTAAGTTCGAGAGGGGATGTCACTTTGTACCCCTAATTGCTAATGATGCTGGAGCCAAATTGAGGCATTTTCTGAATGGTCTGCGGCCGATCTTACGCCGTGATGTTAGGGTGGCTGGCCCTACTACCTACGATGTTGCTGTTTCCAGAGCGCTAGCGGCAGAGCAAGACCAGAATGATATTGCGCGCGATCGCCAGGGTAAACGACCATTTCAGGCACCACACCATCCTCCTCATCAGCATCATCAGAATAAGAGACCTTTCCACGGTCCACCCAAGAACAGAGGGCCGCAGCAGCAACAGCAGGGACGAGCAGTCCCGAGGACAGTGGAGTATCCAGTCTGTGCCAAGTGCTCACGTCGTCATGCTGGGACTTGTATGTATGGTTCGGGAAAGTGTTACAAATGTGGTAGTACTGACCACATATTGAAGAATTGCCCTCAGAAGAATCTGCCTATCCAAGGCAGAGTTTTTTCTCTACATGCTGAGGAGACTAATCCGGAGACGATGCTCATGACATGTATCATAAGTCCTTAAGTTGTATTTGAAGTTTAATGTTTTGGGTTAAGATTTCGAACTTAGAATTTATGATAGGATTGCATGTTCTAATCAGTGTTAGCTACGGGAATTTAGGTTAGAAGAACTTTGACCTTTGCATGTCTATAAGCATAGTTCTTGTAAAACTATTGGGTTTAGCATAATATTCCAATCTTTCAGGGAAAATTTTTATAGCCGGTTCAGCTACGAAAGCTTTGATAGATTTAGGGGCTACTCATTCGTTCATTTTAGAAACCTTTGCAAATTCTCTCAAGATCAAATCAATTGGGCTAGACATAGCATATTCAGTAGCATTGCCTTCTGGAGAGGAGATGACAGCTACTAATGTGATCCGAGATATAGACCTTGAACTTCATGGTAATCTTGTGTATGCGGATCTGATCGTTCTGCCGATGCTGAAATTTGATATAATTCTGGGGATGGACTGGCTATTGAGGAACCGAGTTTTGATTGACTTCCAACAGAGATCTGTTCTAGTCCGACCGCCTGGGATGGAACAATTCTTATTCGAGCCAGATAGGTATTTTAATTTACCGCGTATGATATCTTGTGTCCAGGCCAGGAAGCTCATTCATCGAGGGTGCCGAGCATTTTTAGCTACTCTTGTATCTGTTCCCGAGAAGCCCAAACAGTCAGCATCTGATGTTCCTATTGTCCGGGACTTTCTAGACGTTTTTCCTGATGACGTCTCTGGTTTACCACCGGTGCGAGAGGTAGAATTTTCTATTGAGCTTATTATGCAAGGTACCACACCGATATCGAAAGCACCATACCGATTAGCACCCACAGAGATGGCAGAACTCAAGAAACAGATTCAGGAACTTCTTGACAAGGATTTCATTCGCTCGAGCTTTTCTCCATGGGGCGCACCGGTCTTGTTTGTGAAGAAAAAGGATGGTTCGATGAGGCTCTGCATTGATTACCGAGAGTTGAACAGAGTTACAGTGAAGAACAAATACCCACTCCCGAGGATTGAAGATTTATTTGATCAGTTGCAGGGAGCTTCCGTATTCTCTAAGATTGATCTGCGTTCTGGGTATCATCAGTTACGGGTGAAAGACGCCGATGTTCTCAAGACTGCTCTCAGGACTCGTTATGGACACTTCGAGTTCCTTGTGATGCCGTTACGTTTGACGAATGCGCCAGCGATCTTCATGGATCTAATGAATCGCGTATTTCAGCCGTATCTTGATCAGTTTGTGATAATATTCGTAGACGAAATTATCGTCTACTCAAAGAATCAAGAGGATCACAGCAGACATCTGACCACAGTATTGCAGACCCTACAAAAGCAAAAGTTATTCGCAAAGTTCAGCAAGTGCGAGTTCTGGTTAGAGAAGGTGGCGTTCTTAGGCCACGTCGTTTCTAGCAGCGATATTGATGTAGACCCGGCGAAAGTTTCAGCAGTCAGAGATTGGGTTGTGCCGCAAAATGCATCAGAGATCCGTAGTTTCCTTGAGCTAGCAGGATACTATCGGAAGTTTATTCGGGGATTCTCCTCCATTGCAGTTCCACTCACATCATTGACGAAGAAGAATGTTAAGTATGTGTGGAGCGAGGAATGTAAGAAGAGCTTCGATACATTGAAGCAAGCTCTTATTTCAGCGCCAGTATTGGCCATGCCTTCAGGACCCGGAGATTTTGTTCTGTATACCGATGCTTTGAAACTCGGGTTAGGCGCAGTATTGATGCAGCATGGGAAGGTGATAGCATATGCTTCTCGTCAGTTGAAGACTCATGAGAAGAATTATCCTACCCATGATCTAGAGTTGGCAGCCGTAGTATTTGCATTGAAGATTTGGAGGCATTATTTGTACGGAGAGAAGTGTCAGATCTTCACCGACCACAAAAGTCTCAAATAATTCTTTACACAGAAAGAGTTGAATATGCGGCAGAGGCGTTGGTTGGAGCTAGTAAAGGACTACGACTGTGACATTAGCTATCATCCTGGCAAAGCTAATGTAGTTGCAGACGCGTTGAGCAGGAAAGTCGCAGGGATGACTCATTTGGTAGTTTCGAGACCTCTTCAGTTTGAGATGCAGAGGTTTGATTTAGAGACATATCCACGAGGTAGAGTTCCTCATCTATCTACTTTGACGATCCAGTCTTCTCTCTTAGACAGTATTTGCAGTGGGCAGTTAGCAGATGAGCAATTGGCTAAGTGGAGACAGAGAGACGAAGCCAAGGGCAGTATCTTGTACACAGTTAGAGACGGTATTGTCAGATATCGAGACAGAATGTGGGTTTCGAGCAGGGATTCTATTCGAGAGGATATCTTATCTGAGGCTCATATGTCGTCGTACTCTATTAATCCTGGGAATACGAAGATGTACAAAGACCTGCAGTTATTATATTGGTGGCCAGGGATGAAGAGGGATATCAGACGATTTGTATCCGAGTGTCTGACGTGTCAGCTAGTGAAAGCGAAACATCAGAGACCAGCGGGTATGCTCAAGCCTCTTCCTATTCCCGAGTGGAAGTGGGAGAATGTCACCATGGACTTCGTTGTCGGTCTGCCGAAGTCAGTCAGAGGGTCGAATGCTATATGGTTGACTGTTGATCGTCTTACGAAGTCAGCTCATTTCTTGCCTATTAAGACGACTTTCTCCATGATCCAGTATGCAGAGTTATATATCCGGGAGATCGTTAGACTTCATGGCATTCCCTTTTCTATAGTGTCTGACCGAGACCCTAGATTCACTTCATCGTTTTGGAAGAGTCTGCATTCAGCCATGGGTACGAAGTTGTTGTTTAGCACAGCTTTTCACCCACAGACAGATGGTCAGTCTGAGAGAGTTATCCAGATATTGGAGGATCTTCTTCGTGCATGTGTTCTTGATTTCTCCGGGAGTTGGGAATCAAAATTACCATTGGTGGAGTTTACCTATAACAACAGTTTTCAGTCGTCTATAGGTATGGCTCCATATGAAGCACTGTACGGTCGTAAGTGTAGACCGCCTATTCATTGGGATGAAGTAGGGGAGAGAGCAAAATTGGGTCCGGAGATTGTGCAGCAGGCTGCTGATGTAGTAGTCAAGATCCGTGATAGGATGAGGGCTGCTCAGAGTAGACAGAAGAGTTAGGCGGATCAGAGACGGAGAGATTTAGAGTTCGCTGTTGGTTCCAATGTTTTCGTGAAGATAGCACCGATGAAAGGTGTCATGCGGTTCGGGAAGAAAGGAAAGCTCAGTCCGAGATTCATTGGACCATTTGAGATCCTCGACAGAGTTGAGACATTTGCTTACTGTGTTGTTCTTCCGCCTAATCTGGCCGGAGTACACAACGTGTTTCACGTCTCCATGTTGAGGAAGTATATGGCGAATCCATCGCATGTCTTGAACTTTGAACCGTTGCAGCTCACTCCGAACTTATCTTATGAGGAAAGACCGGCGCAAATCCTAGACAGCCAAGAGAAAAAGCTTCGGAACAAAATGGTAAGGCTAGTGAAAGTCAAATGGCTAAATCATTCGGAGGAGAAAGCTACATGGGAATCTGAGCCAGAGATGAGGAGTCGTTATCCCGAGTTATTCGGTAAGTTTTAATTTCGGGGATGAAATTCCTTTAAGGGGGGTAGAGTTGTAGAACTCGAAAATCAGGTTACGTATAAGCCATTCATAATTTCTATTATAAAAAAAAACAAATGAAAAATGAAGAAAATGAATGAAAAATGAATTTTTATGAATATATGAAGTGTTTGATTTATTTTAAAGATAAATGCATAGTTTTATCTTTTCAGGATAAATACGCGAGGCCAGACCGGAGTTTGGAGATTAGAGATAAGATTAATAATAAGAAAGACATTCCTAAATTTAATTTAAGTCAAGGAATAATTTAATTTAAAGAAATAAAATGTTTTAGAATTTATTTAATTAATTAGAGCTAAGTTAGTAAATAAATTCTTTTGGATTCAATATTTAATTAAAGCTTAAATTAAAATGGGTAAACAAATGGAGATGAATTAATATAGGTCAAATATATTCAAGAAATTAAATATAACATTTAAATACTTAAATTATAAACCATGCAATGTCATGCAAGAGCTTATTCTAAATTAATGTGGTAATTCATTAAAATGTATAATGAGTATTTAAAACCTCTAGAATTTAAAATACAATAATTTAACAATATTTTACCATGCAAGAAGTAGTAATAATATTTGGTCAAGACAATTCAAAAATGTAGTAAATCCATTCAAACCATCTCTAATTGCACTTCAAGGTGAATTCAATCCCAATTTTTATTCACTAGTATTAGTAAATTCAAATACTAAAATACCCATCATTTTTCCTCAAATTATTATCTTAGCAAACTGTCGAGTACATGCAGTAGAAAGGAGAAGAAAAATCGATGACAGCTAGGGGAGGAAATAATTCAAATGCTATTCAACTCTTTCACTTGTAACCTCCCACCTTAATGCATATTATTACACCTTTATCACCCCTTATAACACTCACCTTTATTAGTCTAGCAAATAAACGAGAAAATGCAAGAAAAATGAGAAGAGAATCGGCAGATAGGTGAAGGAGAAACCATTCAAAAACCCATTCAATTTCTTGACTTGTAACTCCCAAACTAAAGGCATATAATGGCACCTTTAACACCTATTATATTATTCACCTTCATCACCTACATTCCCCACAACCTCACCTTCGAAAAGTAGCAGAAAACAGCAGCTTAAAAATCGTGAAAGTAGCAGCAGAAAACAAGAAAAGAAACCAACTCCGTTCCGTCGCGTCGTATTGTCGTTTTGATTTGTTTTCTTCAAAACAAATACCAGGCATGTATATATTACTTCTTTGCTCTTAAATAAAGTTATATTAGCTATTTTAAAACAATATATGATCAAGAATCATGAGACATCATGAAATTACAGCAAGGTTTACCAAGCAAAATCTGTACAGATTTTTCCTAAACTCTTTTGTTTCCAACTTCACGGGTTTGCTAAGTTTTGTTGATTATAGGATGTTGCTCGGTTCCAGGCTCACATTGCTGCTACTAGGCATTAATTAGAATGTGTAAGGGTGTTTTTGGGTCAATGGTTCAAGTCCATACACGCACAACAAAGAATTGACAACAACATTTCAAGGAGTTACATCTTTGTGTCAAAAAATTTTTTTCATTGATTGTCTAAGGGATGTGTTCGAATCCTGGTGGTCCTAGGGGCTATATCCATGGTTAGAACCTTCCCTTAGCATGTCTAGGATGTGGCCAAGGAGTCCTTTCCAAGTTTGGTTCACGGATCCATCAGAATTTCTTCAAAACAATACAATTCCATTCTGTTTCTTCAAAATTCTGCATGAGCACACTTTCGGTTTTGGGTGTTTTGTTTGGATTATGGTTGGCTTCTAGCCCACAGCCATGATTTATACAACACTCCATCATGTCTAGGTCAAGCCATGGTTGATCAAATTGCCGTTGGAACGACCCAAGACAGTAAAACAAGTTAATACATCTCAAGACACAGCAGGCTGCATTTCTCGGCTAGCATGATGCATTGTCCTAGGTGTTGGCTCGGTTTATGGTTGGCTTTTAGCCCTTAGCCATGGTCCAAGCCATGCCTTGGGATGTTGGTAAGAGTCCTTGGGCGGTGGTTCAAGCCCATAGTCAATTATTTTCAGAGTTTACTACAAATACACACAAGCTGCCACTGCTGCACTTTTGACAGCAGCTATGGGATCCGGTTTTTGGGGTTGTTTGAGTTCTTGGTTGGCTTTTAGCCCATGGCCTTGGATTGGACAGTACCTCAATGAGTTAGGAAGGTCATGTTTTTGGCCATTCGTGATTTGGTCAAGTTTAGAGGTCATACGAGAATTTACGGTGAAAGGTGCCAAAATGACTCTCGAAAGAGTGTTTTATGTTTTTGGATTCCTTTCACCTATTTTCGTGTTTTGCAATTCTTATGCATGTTTTCCAGTATGTTTGGGGTATTTTTAATCATGGTTAATCGTCGGTTTAATGTTGGTTCGGGTTGGTACGATACCATGATTGAAAAACCAAGTGGTTGGTCCTCATAGTCTCATTGTTGGTTCTATTGTTAAGTTTTTTGGTTAGATTGTCAAGTTTAGGTCAAGATAATATTATTTGCATGTGTCACATATTAGAATAAAGTCGCAGCAAGCCTGGGAGCGATCCAACTCATCCGGTAAAATAAGGGTATAATTATATTACGTGCATAAAAATATAAAATGTTTATTTTTGAGATATGTGCTATATGTTTTGTGGCCACCTTATGCTTATGGGTTTGGAAGTCGGTAGGCACAACCGAGGACCTCTCCGCCCAGTGACTTATGACCGGTTTATGATTATGTATGGGTACGGACATCCAGTCCAAGGGTTGTGATTGATCTCTACTGCCCAGTATACTGTGGTTTAGTCTAATCAGGCGCTTACGCTATGTTATGGGCCACTAGCTTAGAAACATTATCTCTACCAGAAAAATTATGACATTTTATGACTGAGCTCTATTGAGCAAAGCTTTTACGTATGAAATTTCAGATATGCACGTAGTTGTAATTATTCATGATACGATTTTCACCGTACGCTTTACGATACTTTTTTTTTACGTTGCATGCGATTTTATGATATATTTACTTGTTATTCACGATATATACATGTTGAGTCTTTAGACTCACTAGACTTGATTGTTGTAGGTGTTGATGAGGTCGAGACCGTGGGCGGAGACCAGTGAGCGATCTTGGGACAACACTAGTAAACCCGAGGACCTCATGATTTAATTTATGCACCTTTTATTATTGAAACTCAGTTTTAATGCGTTGGATTATTTTTAAGTTGATGTTTACGTTGAATTATTTTTAAATTGTTGGTTGAAAACAATATTTGCTTCCGCTGTTATTTTAAAGTTAAAATTATTTACATGTTTATTTTAATTAAATGAGACAAGATAATTATTTATTTAGAAAATTTTTAATAATTCCGCAAAATTATGAATGCGAAATACGGGCCTTTACATTATTTCTCTCAAAGTTCGGGTATAATAATAGTGTATAGGATAAAATAGGGTAGTCAATGCGGTTTTTGAAGAATTTACGAATATGGTCTAATTGTGTGCCATTAGCACACACTACTCGATTTTTTTGTCAGGCTCAAAAAGGGTCACTAAAGATAAGAATGATGCATCAGGTAGGCTCAAAAGGCTCAAACGGTCCAAAGATAGCCAAAATCATACCTAAGTCACAATCGTTCGTATTTTCGCTTCGAGGGCTAATCAGACAAGTTCTAGGTTGTTTACATTTTTTTTTCGAATGAGTTCTCCTCTCACCAATTCACAATCAATTTGTGTAAGTCTAACCATTGTGCATAGAAGATGTCTGAAAGTGTCAAAACCAGACTAGTTCATGTCTTAATCTCTTTATCACAACTCCAACTCATCTCATTCAATTCTAGGAATGAAACAATTTCTCGAGTGATCAAAAATCTAGCAGACTAATCGGTTTATCATGTAAACACAAGTGTGGTGCCTCAAAAGAGTAATCACATCTCAGAAAAAAATGTTGCTAAGTGTTGTGATGTGTAACAGTGTGAAACAAACAGCCCACCCCCACACTTTTAACAATTGCACTGTCCTCAGTGTAATTCCCAGAGAAGAAAAAAAATAAAGACATGAATAGCGAAAACTTCCCTGACGATATTGATTATTATGCTTCATTTGTCCATCAGTGCAAAGATCTCCCTAAATCCTGTTGACGCACTTCAATATTTTCCCTTCACGCACAGTAAATCGCTTGAAATTAATCCAAGGAAAATAAAAAGAAAATTCTAAAATTAAATAAAAATAAATAGAAAAACTGAAAAAAAACGATGTGTTGCCTCCCAGCAAGCGCTAAATTTATAGTCTATAGCCCGACTGTACCTCTCTTATCATCTAGGATCTTGCAACTCCAAGGTGGTTTGTTCATCATCACGACATCACCATGATAAATTTTAAGTCTATGACCATTTACTCGAAACTTTCCAGTTGCTTCGCTGGTGATTTCCACAGTCCCGTAGGGGAAAACTTGAGTGATGGTGTAAGATCCTGACCAGTGTGAACGCAACTTACCTGGCATCAACTTCAATCGAGAATTGTACAATAATACATGTTGTACAACCTCAAACTCTCGATTTACGATGTTCTGATTGTGCCATCGTTTAGTTTTATACTTGTAAAGCTTGGCATTTGCATAAGCGTCTAGTCTAAACTCATCCATTTCATTCAATTGTAGCAACCGCTCTTCACCTATGGCTTTGATATCAAAATTTAGAAATTTAGTAGCCCAGTATGCCTTATGTTCAAGTTCAATTGGTAGATGACATGAATTTCAATACATTAGTCGAAATGGAGACATTCCAATAGGGGTTTTAAAAGCTGTGCGGTAAGCCCAAAGTACATCATCGAGCTTATTAGACCATTCTTTCCTTGAAGCACCAACAGTCTTCTCTAGAATGCGTTTAATTTCTCTATTCGATATCTCGACTTGGCCACTAGTTTGAGGGTGATAAGGTGTCGCCACCTTGTGTCTGACCCCATATGCTAGACTTTCATACCCCTCTCTACTAAATTTTGAACGATTATAACTCAGTCAATAGGTCCTTTCAAGCTTATAACGCAAGGCCACGGCTCACGGCTACAATAAAAGGCAGAAAAATCAAACAGAGAGTAAATAAACATATTTCTTATGAAGCGCACTCACTCAGCTCTAATTTTCCACAAATTATTGAATTCATCATCTTCAAAATTTCTCTTTTCTGATTCCCCTCAATTTTTTTTTCACTCTTTACTTTTTTTTGTGTATTCTGTACACCAAACATTTTTTTCATCAATCCACTTCTTTTCATTCGCAGGTAATCAACAACTCCTTCAAATAAGTTTTTTCAACATGTTAGAGTTTTTGAACATTTCAAAGCGCTCGAAGAGTTTATTTCTCTCGAAGTTCGGGTATAATAATAGTGTATAGGATAAAATAGGGTAGTCAATGCGGTATTTGAAGAAATTACGAATATGGTCTATTTGTGTGCCATTAGCACACAATACTCGATTTTTTTGTCAGGCTCAAAAAGGGTCACTAAAGATAAGAATGATGCATCAGGTAGGCTCAAAAGGTCCAAAGATAGCCAAAATCATACCTAAGTCACAGTCGTTCGTATTTTCGCTTCGAGGGCTAATCAGACAAGTTCTAGGTTGTTTTCATTTTTTTTCGAATGAGTTCTCCTCTCATCAATTCACAATCAATTTGTGTAAGTCTTACCATTGTGCATAGAAGATGTCTCAAAGTGTCAAAACCAGACTAGTTCATGTCTTAATCTCTTTATCACAACTCCAACTCATCTCATTCAATTCTAGGAATGAAACAATTTCTCGGGTGATCAAAAATCTAGCAGACTAATCGGTTTATCATGTAAACACAAGTGTGGTGCCTCAAAAGAATAATCACATCTCAGAAAAAAATGTTGCTAAGTGTTTTGATGTGAAACAGTGTGAAACAAACAGCCCACCCCCACACTTTTAACAACTGCACTGTCCTCAGTGTAATTCCCAAAGAAGACAAAAAAAAAATAAAGACATGAATAGCGAAAACTTCCCTGACGATATTGATTATTATGCTTCATTTGTCCATCAGTGCAAAGATCTCCCTAAATCCTGTTGACGCACTTCAATATTTTCCATGCACGCACAGTAAATCGCTAGAAATTAATCCAAGGAAAATAAAAAGAAAATTCTAAAATTAAATAAAAATAAATAGAAAAACTGAAAAAAAACGATGCGTTGCCTCCTAGAAAGCGCTAAATTTATAGTCTATAGCCCGACTGTACCTCTCTTATCATCTAGGATCTTGCAACTCCAAGGTGGTTTGTTCATCCATCACGACACCACCATGATAAATTTTAAGTCTATGCCCATTTACTCGAAACTTTCCAGTTGCTTCGCTGGTGATTTCCACAGTCCCGTAGGGGAAAACTTTAGTGATGGTGTAAGGTCCTGACCAGTGTGAACGCAACTTACCTGGCATCAACTTCAATCGAGAATTGTACAATAATACATGTTGTACAACCTCAAACTCTCGATTTACGATGTTCTGATTGTGCCATCGTTTAGTTTTATACTTGTAAAGCTTGGCATTTGCATAAGCGTCTAGTCTAAACTCATCCATTTCATTCAATTGTAGCAACCGCTCTTCACCTATGGCTTTGATATCAAAATTTAGAAATTTAGTAGCCCAGTATGCCTTATGTTCAAGTTCAGTTGGTAGATGACATGAATTTCACTACATTAGTCGAAATGGAGACATTCCAATAGGGGTTTTAAAAGCTGTGCGGTAAGCCCAAAGTACATCATCGAGCTTATTAGACCATTCTTTCCTTGACGCACCAACAGTCTTCTCTAGAATGCGTTTAATTTCTCTATTCGATATCTCGACTTGGCCACTAGTTTGAGGGTGATAAGGTGTCGCCACCTTGTGTCTGACTCCATATGCTAGACTTTCATATCCCTCTCTACTAAATTTTGAACGATTATAACTCAGTCAATAGGTCTTTTCAAGCTTATAAAGCAAGGCCACGGCTCACGGCTACAATAAAAGGCAGGAAAATCAAACAGAGAGTAAATAAACATATTTCTTATGAAGCGCACTCACTCAGCTCTAATTTTCCACAAATTATTGAATTCATCCTCTTCAAATTTTCTCTTTTCTGATTCCCCTCCCTCAATTTTTTTTTCACTCTTTAATTTTTTTTGGGTATTCTGTACACCATACATTTGTTTTCATCAATCCACTTCTTTTCATTCGCAGGTAATCAACAACTCCTTCAAATAATTTTTTTCAACTTGTTTGAGTTTTTGAACATTTCAAAGCGCTCCAAGAGTTTATTTCTCTCAAAGTTCGGATATAATAGGATAAAATAGGGTAGTCAATGCGGTGTTTGAAGAAATTACGAATAAGGTCGAATTGTGTGCCATTAGCACACACTATTCAATTTTTTTGTCAGGCTCAAAAAGGGTCACTAAAGATAAGAATGATGCATCAGGTAGGCTCAAAAGGCTCAAACGGTCCAAAGATAGCCAAAATCATACCTAAGTCACAATCGTTCGTATTTTCGCTTCGAGGGCTAATCAGACAAGTTCTAGGTTGTTTTCATTTTTTTTCGAATGAGTTCTCCTCTCACCAATTCACAATCAATTTGTGTAAGTCTAACCATTGTGCATAGAAGATGTCTCAAAGTGTCAAAACCAGACTAGTTCATGTCTTAATCTCTTTATCACAACTACAACTCATCTCATTTAATTCTAGTAATGAAACAATTTCTCGAGTGATCAAAAATCTAGCAGACTAATCGGTTTATCATGTAAACACAAGTGTGGTGCCTCAAAAGAGTAATCACATCTCAGAAAAAAAAATGTTGCTAAGTGTTGTGATGTGAAACAGTGTGAAACAAACAGCCCACCCCCACACTTTTAACAATTGCACTGTCCTCAGTGTAATTCCCAAAGAAGACAAAAAAAAATAAAGACATGAATAGCGAAAACTTCCCTGACGATATTGATTATTATGCTTCATTTGTCCATCAGTGCAAAGATCTCCCTAAATCCTGTTGTCGCACTTCAATATTTTCCCTGCACGCACAATAGATCGCTAGAAATTAATCCAAGGAAAATAAAAAGAAAATTCTAAAATTAAATAAAAATAAATAGAAAAACTGAAAAAAAAACGATGTGTTGCCTCCCAGCAAGCGCTAAATTTATAGTCTATAGCCCGACTATGCCTCGCTTTTCATCTAGGATCTTGCAACTCCAAGGTGGTTTGTTCATCCATCACGACACCACCATGATAAATTTTAAGTCTATGCCCATTTACTCGAAACTTTCCAGTTGCTTCGCTGGTGATTTCCACAGTCCCGTAGGGGAAAACTTGAGTGATGGTGTAAGGTCCTGACCAGTGTGAACGCAACTTACCTGGCATCAACTTCAATCGAGAATTTTACAATAATACATGTTGTCCCACCTCAAACTCTCGATTTACGATGTTATGATCATGTCATCGTTTAGTTTTATCCTTGTAAAGCTTGGCATTTGCATAAGCGTCTAGTCTAAACTCATCCATTTCATTCAATTGTAGCAACCGCTCTTCACCTGTGGCTTTGATATCAAAATTTAGAAATTTAGTAGCCCAGTATGCCTTATGTTCAAGTTCAATTGGTAGATGACATGAATTTCCATACATTAGTTGAAATGGAGACATTCCAATATGGGTTTTAAAAGCTGTGCGGTAAGCCCAAAGTACGTCATCGAGCTTATTAGACCATTCTTTCCTTGAAAAACCAACAGTCTTCTCTAGAATGCGTTTAATTTCTCTATTCGATATCTCGACTTGGCCACTAGTTTGAGGGTGATAACGTGTCGCCACCTTGTGTCTGACCCCATACTTTGCCAAAAGACCATCAAACTGACGGTTACAAAAGTGAGTATCCCCATCATTAATTATGGCTCTAGGTGTGCCAAAACGCGAAAATATATTTTTCTTGAGAAATTTAATGACATCCTTAGAGTCGTTATTTTTGCAAGCCATTGCCTCCACCCATTTAGACACATAATCGACAGCTACAAGAATATATTTGTTCCTTAACGAAACTGGAAACGGACCCATAAAATCTATTCCCCACACATCAAAAATCTCACAAACCAAAATATTAGTCAGAGGCATCTCGTGTCGCCTAGAAATGTTACCAGTACGTTGACACTCATCGTATTTTGTAAAATATTAATAAGCATCCTTAAATAAGGTAGGCCAATAGAAGCTAGATTGAAGGACCTTTGATGCAGTTCTAGTGGCACCAAAATGGCCTCCTGTTGGACCCGTATGACAATGAAATAAAATTTTACTTACCTCTTCCATGGGAACGCATCTACGAATTATACCATCTGCGCATATTCTAAACAAGTAAGGATCTTCCCTTAAATAATATTTCAAGTCCGAAAAAAATTTCTTCTTTTGCAGATAAGTAAAATGGGGAGGTAGGAACTTACTTGAAAGATAATTTACAAAAGCATCATACCATGGTAAATTGTTGACCTCAAAGAGCTGTTTATCAGGAAATTTGTCGCGAATATTGCCACTGCTTTGAATTGGATTTTCGAGCGCGAAAGATGGTCTGCTACTTGGTTTTCTAAAACTTTCCTATCAACAATTTCAAGGTCAAATTCTTGCAGCAAAAGAATCCAGCGAATTAGCCTTGTCTTTGCATCCTTCTTATTCATTAAGTACGTCAGGGCCGAATGGTCACTGTGCACAATCACTTTGCTTCCTATCAAGTATGATCTGAATTTTTCTAGGGCAAACACCACAGCAAGTAACTCTTTCTCTGTAGTGGCATAATTTTGTTGGGCAGCTAATAGTGTCAAGCTAGCATAGTGGATGACATGAATGTTTTTGTCTCTCTTTTGTCCTAAGACTGCTCCTAGAGCCGTGTCATTTGCATCGCACATCACCTCGAAAGGTGATCCCCAGTCAGGTTATACGATCACTGCCGCAGTGATCAACTTTTGCTTTAGAGTCTGGAATGCCTGCACACAGTCAATAGAAAAATCGAAATGCACATCTTTTTTACCAGCAAATTAGTCAGTGGCTTGGCAATACTAGATAAGTCCTTAATGAAACGTCTATAGAATCCAGCATGTCCTAAACAACTATGCACTCCTTTAACATTGGTTGGGGTGGGAGTTTTTCAATGAATTCAATTTTGGCCTTATCTACATGTTCAGAAATTTTATGGCCCAACACAAATTCCTTCTCTCACCATAAAATGACATTTTCCCAATTCAAGACTAAATTTGACTCTTCACATCGTTCTAAAACCTTTGACAAATTGATCAAGCAAGCATCAAATGAAGAGCCAAAAATTGAAAAATCATCCATGAATATCTCAATAAAATCCTCAATCATGTCATGGAAAATTGACATCATGCATCGTTGGAAAGTAGCCGGTGCGTTGCAAAGACCGAACGACATTCGTTTATATTCAAAGGTCCCATAAGGACATGTAAACGTAGTTTTCTCTTGATCTTCAGGAGCAATGGGAATCTGCATATAACCCGAATAGCCATCCAAGAAACAATAAAAAGGATGTCCAGCTAACCTTTTTAACATTTGATCGATAAAGGAAAGGGGAAAATGATCTTTACGGGTGGCATCATTAAGTTTTCTATAGTCAATTCATACACGACATCCCGTAACAGTTCTAGTGGGAATCAATTCATTATTATCATTTTTCACAACAATAATCCCAACCTTCTTTGGAACAACTTGTACAGGACTTACCTATTTACTATCAGAAATCGGGTAAATAATACCTGCATCCAGAAGCTTAATCACCTCCTTCTTGACCACTTCTTGCATGGCGGGATTGATACGTCTCTGAGGCTGAGTTGATGTTTTGTGATCGGCCTCCATCAGAATCTTGTGCATGCACATCGAAGGACTGACCCCTTTTATGTCCGATATGCTCTAATCTATGGCCTTGATATTATCTCTCAACACTCGTGTCAGCTTTTCTTCCTCGCCCCCTGTCAAAGTGGATGAAACAATTACAGGCAATTTGTCATTGTCAAGTAAAAATAAATATTTTAAATGCGAAGAGAGAAGTTTCATTTCAAGGACTGGAGTTTCTTTAATAGATGGCTTCAGTGTTCTTGGGACATGTTCAAGCTCTCCAATCCTAGAATTTATCTTCCTCGAAAGTGGTTTGCCTGCTTCCAAATAGTGCATGTATTCCTCAATATTTTCGTTCTCCAACTCTCTAGGACATGAATGAGTCAAAAAAATCTCCAAAGGGTCCTCACAAATTAATCCCTGCATATCACACTCAACAAACTCATCAGCAGCATCAAGTCTAGAACAATTTGAAACATCATTGGGATATTTGATAGATTGAAAAACATTAAACACCACATTCTCATCATTTAATCTCAACACCAACTCACCTTTTTGCACATCTATCAGAGCTTTTCCAGTTGCTGAAAATGGTCTACCTAATATAAGAGGAATCTCACGATTCTCTTCCATATCAAACACAACAAAGTCTACTGGGAAAATAAACTTGTCGACCTTGACTAAAACATTCTCTACCACTCCCCTAGGGTATTTAATAGATCTATCGGCTAATTGTAAGGAAATTGTAGTTGGTTCAACTTCACCAATTCCTAGCTTCTCAAAGCATGACTAAGGCATTAAGTTTGTGCTTGCACCCAGATCACACAAGGCCTTGCTAAAGAATGAACTTCCAGTGGTACAAGGAATAAAGAAGCTACCTGGATCCTTAAGCTTCGGAGGTAATTTATTTTGTAAAATTGCAGAACATTCTTCCAAAAGCTTAACCGTCTCAAATTCTACCAGTTTCCTCTTGTTTGATACCAAACATCAATTATTGACACATATTGGATTTGATCTAATAATAATTATTTTTCAAATCACGATGAAATTTCCTATATTAATTATTAATCTATTTCTAGAATTAATAATCCTATTTTTATTTAACAGTCCAATTATTTCTAATCGAATTGAATTATATAAAAACACATTCAAAAACTATGAAATTCTAGCTTTTTACCTAAAATCGCACACTGAAACCGAATACTATTTCTATTCGGTTTAATCATGTGTTGATCAATATTAATGAAGCTATTTTCAATCTGGTCTCTTTCGAGTCAAGATCAAACAACAAACATGCAATTAATGTTAGAGTAAATGCCCTGCAAACCAACTGTTGGCTAGAGATTTTATTGACTCAGTTGTAATAAACAATTTTAATTTAATATAATTCATTATTTCAAGGTTTGTTATTTCTTTATCTGTATACCCATGTTATAAAACATAGAGAAAGACCTTGATTATACTTTAATACAAATGAATCGTAATTCGATGTTGAAGCTAGTTTGTAAACAATGTATGATCTAAATTCGTTCCTAGTCGATTCAGCCGCCTAAAACATGGATAAAGGTCGCTTGAGCTCGAAACTAGCATCTGTGATGTTGTGTACTGCGTTTCTTGGTAAGGGCATAGAGATGTCCAAAAATGCAGATGGGTAATCATATCATGATTATACCGAACAACCCTCCCTCGGACTTTCCAAGTGGTTATCATTCATCGAGAGGATAAGTCCGTGATTATGATTGTACACCATTAGTCCTTACGACCCGGGACAACACTGAGGCTCTATATGCTAGGGTTGTGCTTTGACTCGTTTACCGGCTCCAGGAGAGTCATCAGGTAGCGATGTTGGGTACACTTGCGACACATATAGGAGCCAGTGCATTGGAGTCGGGGATTCACCGCTCACCTATGGGTGTGGATATCCTATAAGATCTGATGAAATAATAGTGCGTGGAATCTCTGGCCAGAGTATGAGATGTACGTTAGAGAAAGAGTTCTCCAATAGTACATGTGATGCCACTATTTATATGTGTCGCATAGTTATCGATTTATTATGCAACTCTCAATGAACAAATGGTTGCAGATTCGATTGGGATATATGAGATGAAGGGACCGTACTGTACGCTAATCATAATCGACTGGTTTTTGCAGACACTATCACTGATACCTAGGGAATCATGGGGCGATGCTACTAGACACTCTTTCCATGGTTCGATGGGTTTAATCAGAAATACGATTTCTGACATTCTTATGATCAATTGTTTATACATAGAATGGGGCAAATAAAGGTAAGCCTGAATAAATGATAATGTCCTGAATCACAATGAGTTGTGAACCCACGGCTAGCTGTATCCCTTGATCATTGAGGGTCACACAAGCACTGTATCGTTTGTTCCGGTTGAGAGAATAAATTCAAGGAGTTGAATTTATATTATATAGTAAATTCAAAGAGTTGAATTTTTGATAATTAAATTTTAGGAGAATAAATTCAAGGAGTTGAATTTATAAAATCTGATAATTTAATTTATTAAATTCAAAAGTTGAGTTTATTAAATATTAAATTTTGGAGGTAATAAAATTCAAGTGGTTGAATATCTAATTTAAACAATAAATTCAAATGTTGAATTTATAATCGATTTAATTTATGAAGCTCAAAAGTTGAGTTTATTAAATTTTAAATTAAAATTGGTGGGAGGTATGTTTAATGGGCTTGTAGGAGTACAAATCCAACATACTAAATAATTAAAGTTATTAATGAACTTTGATTAATTATTTAAACTAGTTGGACAAGCCCAATAAATTAATCAAGTCCATTAATGTTAATTATGATTATTAGGTGATTGCTTAATTATAAATAGGAGTTAGCATGGCATAACCCTAGCCACCACCATAGCAAAATTTCGAAAACTCACTCTCCACTTTATTTTGGATTTGCCCGGAACAGCAGGGTTGCGCGCGCAGCGAGGCGCATTGTGCGGAGCGTCCGCACACTGTGCGCCACATTGCGCCACGCCGCGCAGCGTGCGGAGCGTCCACACGCTGCGCGGCGTCGCGCGCATCTGTGCGTGCCCTGCGCTCACAGGCAGCTGCCACTGCCCGAAACGTTCGGGCAGCGGGCGGGCAGCGTGGGCATCTGCCCGAGAATGTCTCGGGAATCGTGCTGGATGATGGGCTTGAATTGTTTGGGCCTAGAGTGCAATTTTCTGATTTTTTAAATTTTTGGGTAAAATTGAAATTTTTGAAAATTGGTTCAATTTTTCTTTTTGAAAATTAATTCTTGGAAAATTATTAATTTTCTTGTAAAATAAATAATTAGAATATGATTTTAATTTTTTATGGTAAAATGAGTTTTATAAGAAATCAATTATTATTGATTTAACTGAAAATTAAATAAAGACGTTTATTTAATTTATTAAATTTTTTAATAATTGTGATGATTAGTGATAAAATTATTAGATATATGATTTATCAATTAATTAAATTGATGTTAATATTTGATATTAAATGCATGAAGGATGATCAAGAGCCTTGACCAATGTGTTATGTGTATGTTAGGATATTTTACTGTTTTATTCATTTTGTTAATATTTGATATTATTAAAGTGGGCCTGGTTTATGGTATGTTCCCACCCTATGAGATATATCTCTTATGTGACATGGCTATTTAAATATAAATTATTAGAAATAGTGGGAGATCAAGACTGGAAGATGGTGGACCCGATGAACAAGATGAAGACATGTAAAATATTGGAAACTCTTGTAATAGTTGCATTTGCATCCCTGCATTCACCTAGGTTTTGGACCTGGATCCATGTTTGGCTCACATGGATCTAATAGTGTTGGCGATCGATCATCCTTGTCTGTTGTTGAATGTCATATTATAATATATGCGATATATAGTAATATGCATGTATGTATATTATTAAATAATATAGTTGCATGAATCTGGCAAACATACAAACATGGCACGTGATTTTTTAAATTAAATTGATGAGACAATTTTAAAATTAAAATCCCTCATTTTGAATATGATTCAAAATTTATATCAAACCGAAAAAGTAAAAATTAAAAGAGTTTAATTTTTCATTGCCTTCCATCAACCGCGGTTGCATGTTGATCTACCCTCGGACAGCGTCTGGCTCATATTATTGCGGAGGCCTGGATGCCAGAAAGCTGTGACTTCCACCGGACATACGATGTGAATTGAGTAGAACTCCCATGATTTCGGCTTATATTATTGGGGGAACTCATGGCGACCGTCCATTACAGTTCAATATTGATGGGTTGGTTTGACACGTGAAAATAAACGACGTCATATTATTGGGTCCTTATTAAACTTGAGGCAAAACACGCGGAGGTTGCATATGGATGCAATTGGATTCTACCTTTAAGAAATTATAATTGGCTGATATTATTCGGGATTATAATTGGCTAATTGGACTCTACGTGCCCACTAAGAAAATACGATTTCCCTTTTTCATCAGAGGGTGGTGGAAATGTCAAAATAGTGGGAGGGAAATTTATAAAATGAAATCCATATTTTATATCTTAGAATTATTTTAAAATTATCAGTAAACATTATCTGTTTTCATTTTCAGTATATTTACGATGTCTACTCGTAACCCGCTTTAAATCATTCTCGATCAAAACAAATTGACTGGCCCTAACTATCATGACTGGTTTCGAAATTTAAATATTGTTCTGAACTCCGAATGGATTGCGTATGTGCTTGATAAGAATCCAGCAAAGGAGGCGGCTCCTGATATCAGTAGGACAGAGTTGGCTATGCTTGAGAAATGGTGGGACCGTGATCTTAAAGCTAAGAGCTATATGTTGGCTTCTATGTCGAATGAACTTCAAAGGAGGGTCGAGGAGGGGGTGAATGCTGCTGACATTCACCTTCATCTGAAAGAATTGTATGTTGTACAAACTCGTTCAGAGAGACATGCTACTATGAAAGAACTCATGACTACACGCTTGCGAGATGGGACTTCGGTCCATGATCATGGTGTTAGGATGATTGGGCTCATGGAGAAGGTTGTGGGGCTGACGTGGTTATTCTGTTAGAGTAGGTGCCCGTCGAGCCAAGTGTTGGCCTAGTGTTCACAATGAAAGTCTATGTATAAACAATCTTTATTTTAATAATATTTTAAATTATTGTTTTGGCACATCTTTATCTGTATACCCATGCTAGTTGCATAGATAAAGTCCTTGAATATACAAATAGTAGAAAGAATATGAGATGCTCATATGATGAGTATCATGAAACTCATATTTGGAATATTGTATATTCTAAACAGTTACTAGTCGATTCAGCCGCCGCTAAGAAGGATATAGGCCGCTCGAGTTTGAGACTAGTATCTGCGATGTGAGTATCATGTTTCATTGATAGGGGACATTGTGATGTCCGAGCATGCACATAGGTACTCCTGGTAGAGTGCACTGAACAACCCTCCATAAAGGACTTTCTAAGTGGTTCTCACTTATCGAGTGAAAACGTCCTAGTTTATGATTGTACACCATTAGTCCTTATGACCCGGGACAACATTGAGACTCTATATGCTATCATTGCACTTTGACTTGTTTACAGACTCTCATGGGGTCATCAGGTGGCAAGGTTGGGTGTTTTGTCAAAACATATAGGAGTCGATGCATTGTAGTCGGGGATTCACCGCTTATCTTCGGGTATGGATATCCTATGTGATCACATGTATATGTAGTATGAAATCTCTGATCAGAGTATGATGGTAATTATGAAAGCGGTTTCATAGATTACACCATCGATGCAACTATGACATGACACATAGTATCGATTCATTGACAACTCTCGATATACCAATGGTTGTCGAATCGGTCGGGATATATAAGATGAAGGGACCGTTCTGTACACTAACCATAATTTAATGGTTTTGCAGGCACTATCATTTGATACCTAGGGAATCATGTAAGCGATGCTGCTAGGCATTTAACATGATTGGTTGGGTATTATCAGACTTGAGTTCTGACGTTCTTGTTATCAAGGAGTTAATAATTAAGAATTGAGCAATTGGGGTATGCTCGTATAAGGACATGTTTAGTCCGAATCACATGGAGATGTGAACCAACGGCTAGTTGTATCAATGAACCATTGAGGGCCACACAAGTGCTAGCTTTCTAGATCCCGTTGAGAAGTAAAATAGTTCAATGTGTTGAACGGCTTATAAAGGAGTTTATAAGTGAAAATAAAATAGAAAGTGTTGTAATGCCTGAACTAATATCACAAGTTGTTGATTTATTAATGTGAGATTACTAAATAATTAATGATTTTTAACGATAGAAATATGAGATATCTTTGTCATATGAAGTCCAAATGATTTGAAATTTGGATATAACGTAGAACACTGAAAGTTATAGAAGTTCCATGTTTTGAGTTTTGAACAATTTGATCGTTTGACTGGTCCAAATGGATATACCGGTGTTAAAATGTTAAATATTATATATTATATTATAATAATATAATAATAATTAAAAAAATAATAAAAAAATAAAAAAAAAAAGAAAATTGAGGCGGCCGCAAGCAACAGACGCACGAACAAGCGAGAGAGGAGAGAAAGAAATAACATTTTTTCTTTTCGATCGTGCGACTTATCGGTTTATCTAATCGACGAACCGACTTCAGTTCTGGGATCGTTGACACGAGGTCTTCGATTTGAGGTATAAATTTTATAGTTTTGATGATGTTTGAAATTCGTCGATTTTCGGAATAAATCTGATAAATTGTTAAATCATACTGATATTGAAGATTGTTGAGTAGTGTATGATTTTAACGAAGAAGAGAAGATTATAGTGGTGTTATTTTGAATTATTCCCAATTTATTATAATTAGGGATTTTTAATCGTTGGATTGAGATTTGAGAGTTGTTTGTCAGTTGTTATTAATTCTGATTATATATTCGGAGTCTACGAAGTATAGGCTACACGTTGATATAAAGTTTTCGTAATTTGACGGATGTTGTAAAATAGCCTATTATTTGAAGTAAATTAATTAGGGTGTATTTGATGGTAGTATTGTGAATTAAATACACCAGAATATTAAATTGTTGAACAATACAAATTTATAATCGAGTTTTATATTTTGTTGAATTAATTGTTGTTGGGCTATTTGATGTTATATATTGAGGCTGTTATAACTATGTTGATACGATGACAATGATCTGATAATTATTGTTGAATTATTTAGATACATCACAAGCCTCAGGATCAAAGAAATAGCCAGATTGTATATATACTCGATTATCAGGTACGTGTTGACGTACGAGCATATGTTGTTTTGTTTAGTATTGATGAATACTATTGTGTTGAACGATGATAAATCACCGGAATTGGGTGATTTGGTATTATATTTGTTGTTGTTTATTATTGTTGATATTGTTGACTATCGTTGTTGGGAGACGTCTCGTTGATGTTGTCATGTTGATGTTGCTCGTTCAACGATACTGCTGTCGCCGGAGTTGGGGTGCGACGTATCGTTGATGTTGTTATTCGTTCGACGATATTGCTGTCGCCGGTGTTGGGGTGCGACGTATCGTCGATGTTGTTGTTCGTTCGACGATATTGCTGTCGCCGGTGTTGGGGTGCGACGTATCGTCGATGTTGTTGCATTGTGATGTTGTTGAGATTGTTGTTGGCTGATTGTCTAGAAACGGCAAAGGGGGTATTTCTGTTATGATTTTAGTTATATTTTATGTCGTTAATATAACTGTTATGTATTACGATGATAATTGTTGTATATGCTCACCCTTTGGGGGCTGTTTCTGTTGGGCAGGTTACAGGACTATGCGTGAAACATGATAGTGGTGAAGGACTAGGTGTGTCTAGTCAAACAGTCCTGTAGTTAATAGTAAATAGAAACAATATGGTTCATTGTCTTATTTGAGTTGTATGTGTGTATTTATTAAACTGTTTCCGCTACACTGACGTAGATAGTGTGGTGATGGCATTATTTTGTCGTATATGCATTATATTATTACGTCGTCGAAAAGAAAATTTTTATGCATATGACGTCACATGTTGTATGATTACGTGGCGAGGTTTGGGGCGCCACAATTAGTGGTATCAGAGCATATGTTAGATGTTTGGGATGGTTAGGAGTTGGGTTTGTGATGAGGGAGTTGGATGACGATATTATATGCGTATGTCTGTGCATTTGACTTTTTATTGATGATTTCTCGATATGATTGATTGTTCTTTTGTTGCGTGTACTTCCGTGCGAAAGGTGTGATGATGATTACTGGATTGTAATTGTTAAATGTTATGATTAACAATTTGATTATCAGTGATGGCAGCTAGAGAACAGGTACATCCACACGAGGAAACAGACGAGGTTGACAGTGGATTTGGACAGATAAATCCATTGCCACCTCCTCCTATGGGACAGGCACCAGCAGATCAGCCTTTATTGCCTGGTGAGTTGATCTTGGCACAGTTCAGCAGTTATCTTCCGCCGAGATTTGATAGTTCTGAGACCGGTGAGCGAGCAGAGGAGTGGATTGAGAGGATAGAGCAGATATTTGTGACTGCACCGTGTGCTAGGTCTGCTTGGTTACGATTGGCTACATTTCAGCTTTCGTGGAATGTACTATTGTGGTGGCAGACGACTGAGGCCGAATTGAGAGCTCAGGGCCGTACTGTTGATTGGGATGTGTTTCGGTCTCGTTTTCTTGATAAATATTTTTCTATAGCAGCCAGACAAAAGAAAGAGAAAGAATTTGAGGATTTGAGACAGGGTAGTATGTCTGTTGCTGAGTATGAGACTCGATATTCTGCATTGTTGAAATATGTGCCACATATTGCTACGAATATTCATGCTAAGATGAGGCATTTCTTGAAAGGGTTGAAGTTAGAGTTATTTGATCGTGTGCAATCAAACAACCCGGTATCATTTGAGGATGCAGTGACGAGGGCTGAGATGGCTGAGTTAGTTATGCAGGAGTATGGGGCTCAGGGACGATTATCAGAGCCGACTAGGGAGTCATTGCGACCTCAGGGACAGTCTTTTAAATATCAGAAGGGTTCATCTTCTTCTTCAGCATCGTCTGGGAAGCGTCGATTTGATTCACGACGTGTTGAGAGTCGTGGGGGCAGTTCTCAGTCTGTTCAGGGGCAGAGAGGAGAGTCCAGAGCAGTGAGATGTTACCGTTGTGGGGGACCTCATCTGATCAGAGAGTGTACACAGACCGAGATCACATGTTTTGAGTGTGGCGGTGTGGGCTTATAGCCAGACAGTGTCCTAGTCGTGAGGGACATCGAGAGCCCAGTAGTGATAGAGGTAGATCCTCGGGGAGAGGAGGACGACAACCTCAGCAGTTTACACCGCGACCTTCTGGAGGACAGCCACGTATGCAGGGAGCTGGTCCGCCTCAGGCACAGGTGTATGCTTTGACCCGAGAGCAGGCAGAGGAGGCACGAAAGGAGATGATAGCGGGTAAGTGTTATTTGTGTTCTTATCCTGCTTATATTCTTATTGATACTGGTGCCTCGCATACTTTTATATCGAAGAGGTTTGTGGTTGAGCATCATATGGGCTCGTCTCCATTGTCTATGCCTATTTCTGTTTCGACACCTTCTGGAGTTGATATATCAGTTGTATCTATGATATCAGATGGTATTATTTCTTATGAGGGCTATGAGCTGAGATCTGATATGATTATTCTAGAGATGACTGATTTTGATTGTATTGTGGGAATTAATGTGCTGATGAGATATTGTGCGACAGTTGATTGTTATCAGCGGGTGGTATATTTTTATACAGATGAGAAAGAGCGTTGGACATTTTATGGGAAGGGTTCTTGTCCCCGTGTTCCGTTGGTATCTGCCATCCGGATGTCTCGGTTATTGGAGCATGAGCATGAGGGTTATCTTATTTATGCTGTAGATGTGACAGAAAAGAAGAAGGAGGTGGGAATAGAGGAGATACCTATAGTTGCTGAGTTTGCCGATGTATTTCCTGATGAGATTCCAGGCTTCCCACCAGCCCGTGAGGTGGAGTTTGGGATCGAGTTGATGCCAGATACTTCCCCTGTTTCTCGTACTCCTTACAGAATGGCACCAGCAGAGTTGAGAGAGTTGAAAGCCCAGTTGCAGGACTTGCTGGACAAGGGATACATTCGCCCTAGTGTATCGCCTTGGGGTGCACCAGTCTTATTTGTGAGAAAGAAAGATGGAACTATGCGGCTTTGTATCGACTATCGACAGCTGAATAAGGTAACGATTAAGAATAAATATCCCCTCCCTCGTATTGATGATTTGTTTGATCAGTTACAGGGAACCTCAGTATATTCGAAGATTGATTTGAGGTCAGGATATCATCAGATACGAGTTAGAGAGGAGGATATTCAGAAGACAGCATTCAGGACCAGATATGGGCATTATGAGTTTTTAGTTATACCGTTTGGGTTGACGAATGCTCCAGCTGTGTTCATGAGTTTGATGAATAGGGTATTTCAGCCTTATCTCGATCGATTTGTTATTGTGTTTATTGATGATATATTGATATATTCCAGGAGTGAGGCTGAGCATGCAGGGCACTTGCGTTCAGTGTTACAGGTGTTGCGAGATAGACAGTTGTATGCCAAACTCAGTAAGTGTGAGTTTTGGTTGGATCGAGTGGTCTTCTTGGGTCATGTTATACCGAGAGATGGGATTTCTGTTGATCCAACGAAGGTCGAAGTCGTGTTACAGTGGTCTGCACCTACATCTGTACCTGAGATTCGTAGTTTCTTGGGTTTAGCAGGTTATTATCGTCGATTTATCGAGGGATTTTCAAATATTGCTAGGCCTTTGACACGGTTGACTCAGAAAGGTGTGCGATTTCAGTGGTCTGAAGCATGTGAGAGGAGTTTTCAGGAGTTGAAGCACCGACTGACGACTGCACCGGTGTTATCAATTCCTACAGAAAATGAGAGGTTTGTTGTTTATACTGATGCATCATTACATGGTTTGGGATGTGTTTTGATGCAGGATCGACATGTTGTGGCATATGCCTCGAGACAGCTGAAACCACACGAAACAAGGTACCCTGTGCATGACTTGGAGTTGGCAGCCATTATCTTTGCCTTGAAGATGTGGCGACACTATTTATATGGTACCTCGTTTACGATTTATACTGATCATAAGGGCTTAAGATTTTTGTTTACCCAGACATAGTTGAATATGAGACAGAGACGATGGTTAGATTTGCTGAAGGATTATGATTGTGAGATTGAATATCATCCTGGTCGAGCCAATCTTACAGCTGATGCATTGAGCCGTAAAGTGAGTTGTACTGCAGAGGATGTGAGTCGTTTATCAGCTATGATGATGTCTTGTTGTTCCTTGGGATATGATTTTGATATCTCGACGACTCCTATCCAGGTATCTACCTTATTAGCTGAACCTGATATATATGGTTGTATTCGTGATGCACAGATGACAGACGAGAGAGTTCAGCGAGAGAGGGAGTTAGTTTCTCAGAAACAAGATACTCGTTTTAGAGTGGCTGATGATGGCAGTTTGAGGATGAATGATAGATGGGTAGTTCCTGATATATCTGAGTTGCGCCAGGGCCTGTTGCGGCGTGCACATTGTAGTCGATATTCTATCCACCCTGGTGGCAAGAAGATGTATAAGGATCTACGCTCTCAGTTTTGGTGGAAGGGAATGAAACGTGATGTGATTGATTTTGTACGTTGATGTCTTAATTGTCAACAGATCAAAGCTGAGAGGAGAAGGCCGGGAGGTGAATTGAGGAGTTTAGAAGTGCCGACTTGGAAATGGGAGCACATATCGATGGATTTTGTGACTCATTTGCCAAGAAGCACTGGAACTATTGATGCTATTTGGGTGATTGTTGATTGATTGACGAAAGTTGCACATTTTATACCCTATAGCATGAGTAGTACGTACTTGACGATGGCACAATTGTATATACAAGAGATTGTACGGTTGCATGTGACTCCAGTGTCTATTATTTCTGATAGAGATCCTCGATTTACTTCTCATTTTTGGGAAGGATTGCAGACTGCGATGGGGACAGAGTTGAGATTGAGTACGGCTTATCATCCCCAGACAGATGGTCAGACTGAGCGTACTATTCAGACGCTGGAGGATATGTTGCGTGCTTATGCTATGGATTTTAAATCTGTTTGGCAGTCATCTATTCCATTGGTAGAATTTGCGTATAACAATAGTTATCAGAGTAGTATTCAGATGGCTCCATTTGAGGCATTGTACGGGAGACGTTGTAGATCTCCGTTATACTGGGATGATGTTGATCGAGTTGCAGTTACCGGTCCTGATATGATTCATGAGATGGAACAGAAAGTAAAGTTGATATAGCAACGATTGAAAGCAGCTCAAGATAGACAGGCCGCCTATGCCAATAAAAGACGAAGACCCTTAGAGTTTCAGCAGGGCGATCGAGTATTTTTGAAAGTTTCTCCTTTTCGTGGCACAGTGCGATTTGGTTTGAAAGAAAAGTTGGCACCGAGGTATGTTGGCCCGTATGAGATATTGCAGCGGATAGGCACTTTGGCTTACCGATTGGCTCTACCTCCATCTTTATCTGGTATTCATGATGTGTTTCATGTATCGATGTTGCGGAAATATGAGCCGGATCCTTCACATGTGTTGGATATTTCTGAGGTTCAGTTAAATCCTGACGTGTCTTATGTTGAGAGACCAGTTTGTATTTTGGATCGATCTGAACGGAAGCTTCGTAGTAAGCTTATACCGATGGTGAAGGTTCAGTGGGAACATAGAGGTGTCGAAGAGGCCACTTGGGAGACAGAGCGGCATATGAGGGAGCTCTACCCCTACTTATTCTGATGGTATGACGTATCTTTTATTTATGCATGTTATTACTGTTGTTGATTAATTTCGGGGTCGAAATTCATTTAATGGGGGTAGAAATGTAATGCCTGAAGTAATATCACAAGTTGTTGATTTAGTAATGTGAGATTACTAAATAATTAATGATTTTTAACGATAGAAATATGAGATATCTTGGTCATATGAAGTCCAAATGATTTGAAATTTGGATATAACGTAGAACACTGAAAGATATAGAAGTTCCATGTTTTGAGTTTTGGATAATTTGATCGTTTGACTAGTCGAAATGGATATACCGGTGTTAAAATGTTAAATATTATATATTATATTATAATAATATAATAATAATTAAAAAATAATAAAAAAATAAAAAAAAAAGAAAATTGAGGCGGCCGCAAGCAACAGACGCACGAACAAGCGAGAGAGGAGAGAAAGAAATAACATTTTTTCTTTTCGATCGTGCGACTTATCGGTTTATCTAATCGACGAACCGACTTCAGTTCTGGGATCGTTGACACGAGGTCTTCGATTTGAGGTATAAATTTTATAGTTTTGATGATGTTTGAAATTCGTCGATTTTCGGAATAAATCTGATAAATTGTTAAATCATACTGATATTGAAGATTGTCGAGTAGTGTATGATTTTAACGAAGAAGAGAAGATTATAGTGGTGTTATTTTGAATTATTCCCAATTTATTATAATTAGGGATTTTTAATCGTTGGATTGAGATTTGAGAGTTGTTTGTCAGTTGTTATTAATTCTGATTATATATTCGGAGTCTACGAAATATAGGCTACACGTTGATATAAAGTTTTCGTAATTTGACGGATGTTGTAAAATAGCCTATTATTTGAAGTAAATTAATTAGGGTGTATTTGATGGTAGTATTGTGAATTAAATACACCAGAATATTAAATTGTTGAACAATACAAATTTATAATCGAGTTTTATATTTTGTTGAATTAATTGTTGTTGGGCTATTTGATGTTATATATTGAGGCTGTTATAACTGTGTTGATACGATGACAATGATCTGATAATTATTGTTGAATTATTTAGATACATCACAAGCCTCAGGATCAAAGAAATAGTCAGATTGTATATATACTCGATTATCAGGTACGTGTTGACGTACGAGCATATGTTGTTATTGTTTAGTATTGATGAATACTATTGTGTTGAACGATGATAAATCACCGGAATTGGGTGATTTGGTATTATATTTGTTGTTGTTTTTTATTGTTGATATTGTTGACTATCGTTGTTGGGAGACGTCTCGTTGATGTTGTCACGTTGATGTTGTTCGTTCAACGATATTGCTGTCGCCGGAGTTGGGGTGCGACGTATCGTTGATGTTGTTATTCGTTCGACGATATTGCTGTCGCCGGTGTTGGGGTGCGACGTATCGTCGATGTTGTTGTTCGTTCGACGATATTGCTGTCGTCGGTGTTGGGGTGCGACGTATCGTCGATGTTGTTGCATTGTGATGTTGTTGAGATTGTTGTTGGCTGATTGTCTAGAAACGACAAAGGGGGTATTTCTGTTATGATTTTAGTTATATTTTATGTCGTTAATATAACTGTTATGTATTACGATGATAATTGTTGTATATGCTCACCCTTTGGGGGCTGTTTCTGTTGGGCAGTTTACAGGACTATGCGTGAAACATGATAGTGGTGAAGGACTAGGTGTGTCTAGTCAAACAGTCCTGTAGTTAATAGTAAATAGAAACAATATGGTTCATTGTCTTACTTGAGTTGTATGTGTGTATTTATTAAACTGTTTCCGTACACTGACGTAGATAGTGTGGTGATGACATTATTTTGTCGTATATGCATTATATTATTACGTCGTCGAAAAGAAAATTTTTATGCATATGACGTCACATGTTGTATGATTACGTGGCGAGGTTTGGGGCGCCACAAGTGTGACTTCTATAAGGAGAATGTAAATTTTATTTGAGGAAGTGTTCCTAAATTAAAAAGTTGGCCAAACAAATAATGTATTTGAAAATTGTGATTTTCATAAACATTATTATGGACTAAATTAAATTTATTCAAGTGTTGAATTAATTAAACACTAGTGGACCTAGTAGAGTCCAAATAATTAAATTAATTCAAGTTTTGAATTAATTAAACAACATTGGGCCTTGTAGAGCCCAATTAGAAATAATTATTAAACTTGTGGGCTTGAGTAAAATCAAGTAAAGTTTAAATGATCTCAAATTTGTTTGAGACATTTAAACTAAAGTCCATGGGCTTTGTAAATGTTACAAGTCCACTTAAATTGGATGCTTGGGAGGTGAAGAGTTGGGGACTACATTTTCCATTAAAAATTTGCATGGCATGCTCATGCACCTTTATCACTTTTTTAAGGACCAAGAAAGCTCTGCCCTTCTCTCCACACAACCCCTTTGGCCGAAACTTCACCTTCATTTTTCTCCTCCATTTTTCTTTCTTCAATTATTGGGGAATTCATACTCTTCTCATTGAAAAATCCTCTTATTTTTTAGTGCAAAATAAGAGGGGTTGTAGCTTGCAAGATGTGGGCCTAATTTTGAAGAAAGGAGGCTTGCAGATTGTCATCCATTCAAGAGTTAAGGTGTTTACACCTTAGTTGGAGCCATAACATCAATATTTGTGATTGATAGGTAAATTTCTAAACACCATATGTATGACATTTTGGTGTTTTTCGTATTTGCTACACATTATAGGATTAGGGTGCTCGGTTTTTGCCCTTGAAAAACAAATTTTGAAACTTCCGTTGCGCCCTCGGGCACCTTAATCCATCCCCTTTCATATTCCTTGTAGAACCCGTAAATCAGTAGACGTATAAGCCATGCATAATTCTAGATTTTTAAATTTAATTGACTTCATTGCATGATTATTTTTAATGCATTTATTTGAAGTTAATTATTTTATTATTTCAGTTCAGTAGTTTGATTTTTAGCATTTCAGTTATTTCAGTGAGGCCGGACCGGAGTTGGAGTTTTGAGATAGAATTTAAGATTCGAGAAATATTTCCAGAAGTTAATTTAGCTAGCAACCAAGTTCATTTAAGTTAGAAAGGGAGGTTTGAGGATTTAATTTAATTATTTGAGGTGATTAAGAAATGAACTCATTTAAGTTATTAATTAAGGGGTTAGCTCACTAAAATTATTTAAAGGATTAGTAAGGCTTTCAAGGATTATTAGTTGACTAGATAATCAAAATTTCCCTTTATTATATCATGCATTTTTCGGCCACCCTTAGTGCTAGAAGATTCATTTTCCAACTCATCAACTTTGACCAATTCTTTGCATGTAATTAGTAGGATAATTCTAGGATTTTTGGGAGCACAATTTTATTAATTAATGGACATATCCTAGACTAGAAAATAAGCAAAATTTCGGCCACTACCTCCTAGAAGCATCCACCAACTCATTTGATATCAATTCAAAATTTAAAATTCAAATGCATGAAGACTTGGTCTTGATATGATCCTTATATCTTGCACCATCCTCCTCACCCCTCATAACCACTCCATCACACTCCCTACCCACCGAAATCAGACCCATTTTCAGTAGAAAAAAAACGTGAATAACAGCTAGGGAGAAAGGGAGAAAAATCGAGAACTAGAAAGAACAAGAGAAGCGCTCCATCTCCTCCGTGCCGCGTCGTCGTCGTTTCGTTCGTTTTCTTTCGAAACGAAACCAGGCATGTCTAGATTTCTTTTAAACCTCAATCAAGTCATATTATCATTTATTTTTCAGTACATGATCATGTTTATTCAAGTAAAAATCGAGATCCAAGTCAAAACATTTTGAAACCACACATGCAGAATTTTCGATTTCCTTGGCAAGCTTCACGATTTCTTTTGGTTTGTGAGTTTCAGGTATTGGATCGACTCCAGGCTCCCAAGGCGGCTTGTATACATGTAGTAGGATGCATTAGGACCATGTTGGTCCATTCAAACCAGCCCCATGCTTGCTGGAAATTCAGAATGACAGCAAGTCCCCATAGGTGCAGAAATGTTGTTCGAAAAAATTCAGTTTGTTGTCATGGAGGAAGGATCTGATCTTGGCTGCCCCAAGGGCCTATAGCCATGGTTGGATCACTTCCCTAGCATGTATAAGACGTGACTAAGTTTCCCTTTTGGTGGCTTGGTCCATGGCCCCTCGGTTTTTAATCAAAAGAACAAGGACAGCCCCTTTCCCCATTCGGCCCCTTCCATTTTTCAGCATATGGTTTCGTTTCTTTTGTTGCTTGGTATGGATCTTGGTTGGCCTATGGCCCTTAGCCACGGTTCATACCATGCTCCTAGATGTCTAGATCGTGCCATGGTCAATCAAATGGCCACTGGAACGACGCAAGACATCGATCATAGCATAAACACTACACACGCATGTACGTTGCTCTCGGTTGGACCCTTCGGTTAAGATTTGGTGTGATGCGGATTGTGGCTGGCCTAGGGCCCTTAGCCATGGTTCAAATCATTCCTTGGGATGTTGGTAAGAGTCTCTGGTCGGTGGTTCACGCCCCAATGGCCGATAGCCTCGAAAACGACACAAGGAAAAACAAGTGCGCAGCTGCTGTATTTTTTGACAGCAAGTATGCTGCTGTTCAGAAGCGTCGTTTGAGTTCTTGGTTGGCTTTTAGCCCATGGCCTTGGACTGGACAGTGCCTCATTGAGTTAGGAAGGTCATGTTTTTGACCGTTCGTCATTTGGATCATTTTCGAGGTCGTACGAGAATTTACGGTGCAATGTGCCAAATTGACTCTCGAAAGAGCGTTTCGTGTTTTGGCCTCCATTTCACCTAGATTTCGACCCTACCATTTTAGGAACATTATTTTATGATTTTTCAGCATATTTTAATCATGACTATACGTCGGTTCAGTGTCGGTTCAGGTTGGCTCGGAGTCATGATTAAATGCGAAGTCATTAGGCGTCATAGTCGCATCTTTTGAACGTAAATTGCATAGTTGGTCATGTTTAAGCTATTGCATATTTTTCATGGCACAGTTAGGTTGCAGCGAGCCTGGGAACGATCCAATCCAATCCAGTTGGTAAAATTACAGGAATTTTCATTACGCCAGTTAATTATTTTACGTGCATTAAATAGAAAATGATTATTTTTGAGATTTATGCGATATGGCTTGTGGTTCATTCACTATGTGGGAGTGTTATTTTATACGGTCGCCAGTGACCGATCAGTTCAGTATGGTACCACCCGGTCGCCAGTGACCGGCCAGCTCAGTTCAGTTTCAGCCTCCCCGGTAGCCAGTTACCGATCAGTTCAGCTTAGTGCAGTGGCCACAGGCGTAAAACATAATCTCAACAGAAAATTTTACCAGATATTTCAGTACAGGCTCCATGGAGCAAATATTTTTACAGTGATTTCCAGTTCAGTTATGCACGTATTATAATTGCTCAGTACAGATTATTTTCAGTATGCCTCAGGACAGGATATGTTAACTCATGCATATTTTAAATTCAGATTTTTACTCGTTACCTGCGATTTATGCATGCTGAGTCTTTAGGCTCACTAGACTTGATTGTTGTAGGTACTGATGAGGCCAGGGCCGAGGGCGGGGACCAGTGAGCCAGCTTGGGTCGGCAGTAGTGGCACCCGAGGACCTCAGTGCAGCAGTTGTTATTTTATTCCGCAAACAATTTTTATCAGTCGTTGGATAAATTTTTTTTAAATTGTTAAGCAAGGAGTTTTAGGCCCTTCACAGTTGGTATCAGAGCGGTGGTTCTGTATAGGGTTTCACTACTACTGACCGCGAGAAGCTCACGAAGCCACGCCTTTGGTCTGTAAGTTTTTCAGTTCAGCATTTTGTTCAGCATTTTAGTTAAAGCATGAATTAGTTTGTCAGCATGCTTCCAGATTTTCAGTATTTCAGAGTTCATTTAAAATAAAGTATGGAATTATGCATGTTAGTTACGTATGGGTTATGTTGGAACAGTATGCCCCCTAGACGCATTTTAGAGCGCAACAGAGAGGTGGAGCCTCGCCGAGAGGACAGAGAGGAACGTAGACCGGAGGGAGACCTACCACCTCCTCCACCGCCACCACCGGACATGAGTGCCCAGATGTTAGCTGGGATGGCACAGTTCTTCGCACAGTTTGCGGGGGGCAATGCCGCAGCCGCAGCCGCAGCCAGGCCGACAGGGCCCGAGGCTGTTTATGAGCGATTCATGAAGATGCGCCCAAAGGAATTCTCTGGGACATCTGACCCCATGGTTGCTGAGGGATGGATCAAATCCCTCGAGGTTATCTTCGATTTTATGGAGCTGGGGGATGCAGACCGAGTCCGATGTGCCACCTACTTGTTCACTGGAGACGCCCGCTTATGGTGGGAAGGAGCTTCGGTAGCCCTGACATTGGCTACACTTTCTTGGACCCGCTTTACGGAGGTTTTCTACTCCAAGTATTTCGCTGAGGAGGTTCGCACCAGGCTGACCACCGAGTTCATGAGTCTGAGACAGGGGGATATGTCGGTTACGGAGTTTATCCGTAAGTTCGAGAGGGGCTGTCACTTTGTGCCCCTGATAGCGAATGATGCCAGAGCCAAGCTGATGCACTTCCTGGTGGGTTTACGGCCGATCTTACGCCGGGATGTTAGGGTATCTGACCCTGCTACTTATGAGGTTGCCGTCTCCAAGGCCTTAGCCGCAGAGCAGGATCTGCGGGATATCGAGAGGGATCGCCAGGGCAAGCGCCCAGTCCAGGCACCGCACCGCCCTCCTCCTCTTCAGCATCAGCAGCAGAATAAGAGGCCTTTTCATGGACCGCCCAGGAACAGAGGCCAGCAGCAGCAGCAGCGGGGACGCCCAGCCCCGAGGACTCAGGAGCACCCAGTCTGTCCCAGGTGCTCACGTCGCCATCCTGGAGCATGTATGGCTGGCTCAGGAAAGTGTTTTAAGTGTGGCAGTCCAGACCACATGTTGCTGCAGTGCCCTCAGAGGAATCTGCCTACCCAAGGCAGAGTTTTTGCTCTCCATGCCGCGGAAGCCAACCCGGAGACTATGTTGTTGACAGGTACCTTTAAAACTTTAAGTTATTATTTGAAGTTCCGCATGTTGGGAATCGGGATTTAGATTTTGAACTTAGAACTGTTATAGGATTGCATGCTCTACTCAGATTTATTTCGGGGAAATTAAGCTAGAGGAACCTAGACCTTTGCATGTCTATAAGTTTAGATCTTGTAGTGGGATTCAACTTAGAGCTCCGCTCTTTCAGGGAGAATTTTTATATCTGGTTCCGCTACCAAGGCCTTGATAGATTCAGGGGCCACTCACTCATTTATTTCGGAGGTCTTTGCAAACTTTCTCAAGATCCAGACCATTGGGCTAGATACAGCCTTTTCAGTAGTGTTGCCGTCAGGCGAGGAGATGGCAGCCACCAATGTTATCCGAGATATAGACCTTGAGCTGCACGGTAATCTTGTTTATGCGGATCTGATTGTGCTACCGATGCCGGAATTTGACATCATCCTAGGGATGGACTGGCTATTGAGGAACAGAGTGTTGATAGACTTCCAGCGGAGATCCGTTCTTGTCCGACCGCCTGGAATGGAGCAGTTCTTATTTGAGCCGGACAGGTACTTTCCCTTACCGCGCATTATTCCTTATGTTCAGGCTAGGAAGCTCATGCATAGAGGGTGTCGGGCATTTCTAGCAACCTTTTTATCTGTCCCCGAGGAACCCAGCCAGTCAGCCTCAGATGTTCCGGTTGTCAGAGATTTCTTAGACGTTTTTCCCGAAGACGTCTCTGATATGCCACCAGAGAGAGAGGTGGAGTTTTCCATTGAGCTTATGCCAGGTACGGCTCCGATATCCAAAGCGCCGTACCGACTAGCACCGACAGAGATGGCAGAGCTTAAGAAGCAGATCCAGGAACTTCTCGACAAGGAGTTCATTCGCCCGAGCTTTTCTCCATGGGGCGCGCCAGTCTTATTCGTGAAAAAGAAGGATGGCTCGATGAGGCTTTGCATTGACTACAGGGAGTTGAACAGGGTTACAGTGAAGAATAAATACCCACTGCCGAGGATTGAGGATCTGTTTGACCAGTTGCAGGGAGCTTCGATTTTCTCCAAGATAGATCTGCGTTCTGGTTATCACCAGTTGAGGGTGAGAGATGCTGATGTCTCGAAGACAGCTTTCAGGACTCGTTATGGCCACTACGAGTTCCTAGTGATGCCGTTCGGTCTGACGAATGCGCCAGCGATCTTCATGGATCTAATGGATCGCGTATTTCAGCCGTACCTCGACCAGTTTGTGATAGTGTTCATAGATGACATTTTCGTCTACTCCAAGAGTCGGGAGGAGCACAGCAGGCATCTGACCACAGTGTTGCAGACATTGCAGAAGCACAAATTATTCGCAAAGTTCAGTAAGTGCGAATTCTGGTTAGAGAAGGTGGCGTTCTTGGGCCACATTGTTTCTAGCAGTGGCATTGAGGTAGACCCGGCAAAAGTTGCAGCAGTCAGAGATTGGGTTGTGCCTCAGAATGCATCAGAGATCCGCAGTTTTCTTGGGCTAGCAGGATATTACAGGAAGTTCATTCAGGGATTCTCATCCATTGCCGTTCCACTCACAGCACTGACCAAGAAAAATGTGAAGTTTGTGCGGAGCGAGGAGTGTCAGAAGAGCTTCGATACTTTGAAGCAAGCTCTTATCTCAGCACCCGTTTTGGCTGTACCGTCAGGATCCGGCGAGTTTGTCCTTTATACCGATGCTTCGAAGCTTGGTTTAGGTGCAGTTTTGATGCAGCATGGGAGAGTGATAGCGTATGCTTCTCGACAGCTGAAAATCCACGAGAAGAACTACCCCACCCATGATCTAGAGCTAGCGGCCGTAGTTTTTGCTTTGAAGATTTGGAGGCACTATCTGTATGGAGAGAAGTGCCAGATCTTTACCGACCATAAGAGCCTCAAGTATTTCTTTACGCAGAAGGAGCTGAACATGCGTCAGAGGCGTTGGTTGGAGCTTGTGAAAGACTACGATTGTGACATTAGCTACCACCCGGGTAAAGCTAACGTAGTTGCGGATGCTTTGAGCAGGAAAGTCGCAGTGATGGCTCACTTGACGATTCAGAAACCTCTTCAGATTGAGATGCAGAAGTTCGATCTTGAGACTTATCCGCGAGGTAGAGTTCCTCGTTTATCTACCTTGACCATTCAGTCTTCCCTTTTGGACCGTATTCGCAGTGGTCAGACCGCAGATGAGCAGTTGGCACAGTGGAAGAAGAGAGATGAAGCCAAGGGCAGTGTTTTGTATTCAGTCAGCGACGGTATTGTGAGATACAGAGATAGGATATGGGTTCCCAGCACTGATTCTATCCGAGCAGACATCTTATCAGAGGCCCATACGTCCCCGTACTCCATTCACCCTTGGAGTACGAAGATGTACAAAGATCTGCAGCTATTGTATTGGTGGCCAGGGATGAAGAAGGACATCAGGCGTTTTGTATCCGAGTGCCTGACTTGCCAGTTAGTGAAGGCCGAGCATCAGAGACCAGCAGGTTTGCTCAAGCCTCTTCCTATTCCCGAGTGGAAGTGGGAGAACATTACCATGGACTTTGTGACCGGATTGCCGAGGTCAGCCAGAGGATCGAATGCTATTTGGGTGATTGTAGATCGTCTTACCAAATCAGCGCACTTCTTGCCTATTAAGATGACTTTCACCATGATTCAGTATGCAGAGCTGTATATCCGAGAGATAGTCCGACTCCATGGTATTCCAGTTTCTATCGTATCCGACAGAGATCCCAGATTCACTTCCTCATTTTGGAAGAGCTTGCATTCGACTTTGGGTACGAAGTTGCTGTTTAGCACAGCTTTCCATCCGCAGACGGATGGGCAGTCAGAGCGAGTTATTCAGATCTTAGAGGATCTTCTCCGTGCTTGCGTCATTGATTTCTCTGGGAGTTGGGAGTCGAACTTACCATTGGTAGAGTTCACCTATAACAACAGTTTTCAGTCGTCCATAGGTATGGCTCCGTATGAGGCGCTGTATGGCCGCAAGTGTAGATCTCCTGTTCATTGGGATGAAGTAGGAGAGAGAGCAGAGTTGGGTCCAGAGATTGTTCAGCAGGCAGCAGATGTAGTAGTCAAGATCCGTGATAGAATGAGGACTGCTCAGAGCCGACAGAATAGTTATGCCGATCAGCGGAGGAGAGAGTTAGAGTTTGCAGTGGGCGATCATGTCTTCGTGAAAGTGGCACCTATGAAGGGTGTCATGAGATTTGGCAAGAAAGGGAAGCTCAGTCCGAGATTCATTGGACCGTTTGAGATCCTCGACAGAGTTGGGACGCTAGCGTATCGTGTGGCTCTTCCGCCAAATCTGGCCGGAGTACACAATGTCTTTCACGTCTCCATGCTGAGGAAGTATATGGCAAATCCTTCGCATGTGCTGAATTTCGATCCGTTGCAGCTTACTCCGAACTTATCTTATGAGGAGAGACCCGTGCAGATCCTAGACAGACAGGAGAAAAAACTTCGGAACAAGTTGGTTAAGTGAGTCAAAGTCAAATGGCTCAACCATTCAGAGGAGGAAGCTACGTGGGAGTCTGAGCCGGAGATGAGAAGTCGATACCCAGAGTTATTCGGTGAGTTCTAATTTCGAGGACGAAATTTCTTTTAAGGGGGGGAGGATTGTAGAACCCGTAAATCAGTAGACGTATAAGCCATGCATAATTCTAGATTTTTAAATTTAATTGACTTCATTGCATGATTATTTTTAATGCATTTATTTGAAGTTAATTATTTTATTATTTCAGTTCAGTAGTTTGATTTTTAGCATTTCAGTTATTTCAGTGAGGCCGGACCGGAGTTGGAGTTTTGAGATAGAATTTAAGATTCGAGAAATATTTCCAGAAGTTAATTTAGCTAGCAACCAAGTTCATTTAAGTTAGAAAGGGAGGTTTGAGGATTTAATTTAATTATTTGAGGTGATTAAGAAATGAACTCATTTAAGTTATTTAATTAAGGGGTTAGCTCACTAAAATTATTTAAAGGATTAGTAAGGCTTTCAAGGATTATTAGTTGACTAGATAATCAAAATTTCCCTTTATTTTATCATGCATTTTTCGGCCACTCTTAGTGCTAGAAGATTCATTTTCCAACTCATCAACTTTGACCAATTCTTTGCATGTAATTAGTAGGATAATTCTAGGATTTTTGGGAGCACAATTTTATTAATTAATGGACATATCCTAGACTAGAAAATAAGCAAAATTTCGGCCACTACCTCCTAGAAGCATCCACCAACTCATTTGATATCAATTCAAAATTTAAAATTCAAATGCATGAAGACTTGGTCTTGATATGATCCTTATATCTTGCACCATCCTCCTCACCCCTCATAACCACTCCATCACACTCCCTACCCACCGAAATCAGACCCATTTTCAGTAGAAAAAAAACGTGAATAACAGCTAGGGAGAAAGGGAGAAAAATCGAGAACTAGAAAGAACAAGAGAAGCGCTCCATCTCCTCCGTGCCGCGTCGTCGTCGTTTCGTTCGTTTTCTTTCGAAACGAAACCAGGCATGTCTAGATTTCTTTTAAACCTCAATCAAGTCATATTATCATTTATTTTTCAGTACATGATCATGTTTATTCAAGTAAAAATCGAGATCCAAGTCAAAACATTTTGAAACCACACATGCAGAATTTTCGATTTCCTTGGCAAGCTTCACGATTTCTTTTGGTTTGTGAGTTTCAGGTATTGGATCGACTCCAGGCTCCCAAGGCGGCTTGTATACATGTAGTAGGATGCATTAGGACCATGTTGGTCCATTCAAACCAGCCCCATGCTTGCTGGAAATTCAGAATGACAGCAAGTCCCCATAGGTGCAGAAATGTTGTTCGAAAAAATTCAGTTTGTTGTCATGGAGGAAGGATCTGATCTTGGCTGCCCCAAGGGCCTATAGCCATGGTTGGATCACTTCCCTAGCATGTATAAGACGTGACTAAGTTTCCCTTTTGGTGGCTTGGTCCATGGCCCCTCGGTTTTTAATCAAAAGAACAAGGACAGCCCCTTTCCCCATTCGGCCCCTTCCATTTTTCAGCATATGGTTTCGTTTCTTTTGTTGCTTGGTATGGATCTTGGTTGGCCTATGGCCCTTAGCCACGGTTCATACCATGCTCCTAGATGTCTAGATCGTGCCATGGTCAATCAAATGGCCACTGGAACGACGCAAGACATCGATCATAGCATAAACACTACACACGCATGTACGTTGCTCTCGGTTGGACCCTTCGGTTAAGATTTGGTGTGATGCGGATTGTGGCTGGCCTAGGGCCCTTAGCCATGGTTCAAATCATTCCTTGGGATGTTGGTAAGAGTCTCTGGTCGGTGGTTCACGCCCCAATGGCCGATAGCCTCGAAAACAACACAAGGAAAAACAAGTGCGCAGCTGCTGTATTTTTTGACAGCAAGTATGCTGCTGTTCAGAAGCGTCGTTTGAGTTCTTGGTTGACTTTTAGCCCATGGCCTTGGACTGGACAGTGCCTCATTGAGTTAGGAAGGTCATTGTTTTGACCGTTTGTCATTTGGATCATTTTCGAGGTCGTACGAGAATTTACGGTGCAATGTGCCAAATTGACTCTCGAAAGAGCGTTTCGTGTTTTGGCCTCCATTTCACCTAGATTTCGACCCTACCATTTTAGGAACATTATTTTATGATTTTTCAGCATATTTAAATCATGACTATACGTCGGTTCAGTGTCGGTTCAGGTTGGCTCGGAGTCATGATTAAATGCGAAGTCATTAGGCGTCATAGTCGCATCTTTTGAACGTAAATTGCATAGTTGGTCATGTTTAAGCTATTGCATATTTTTCATGGCACAGTTAGGTTGCAGCGAGCCTGGGAACGATCCAATCCAATCCAGTTGGTAAAATTACAGGAATTTTCATTACGCCAGTTAATTATTTTACGTGCATTAAATAGAAAATGATTATTTTTGAGATTTATGCGATATGGCTTGTGGTTCATTCACTATGTGGGAGTGTTATTTTATACGGTCGCCAGTGACCGATCAGTTCAGTATGGTACCACCCGGTCGCCAGTGACCGGCCAGCTCAGTTCAGTTTCAGCCTCCCCGGTAGCCAGTTACCGATCAGTTCAGCTTAGTGCAGTGGCCACAGGCGTAAAACATAATCTCAACAGAAAATTTTACCAGATATTTCAGTACAGGCTCCATGGAGCAAATATTTTTACAGTGATTTCCAGTTCAGTTATGCACGTATTATAATTGCTCAGTTCAGATTATTTTCAGTATGCCTCAGGACAGGATATGTTAACTCATGCATATTTTAAATTCAGATTTTTACTCGTTACCTGCGATTTATGCATGCTGAGTCTTTAGGCTCACTAGACTTGATTGTTGTAGGTACTGATGAGGCCAGGGTCGAGGGCGGGGACCAGTGAGCCAGCTTGGGTCGGCAGTAGTGGCACCCGAGGACCTCAGTGCAGCAGTTGTTATTTTATTCCGCAAACAATTTTTATCAGTCGTTGGATAAATTTTTTTTAAATTGTTAAGCAAGGAGTTTTAGGCCCTTCACATTCCTAGTGAGCTCTCGACTGATATTCTCCTGCTGTCTTTGCCTCCCTCGTTCGATGGATTTGTGGTTAATTTTAATATGAACAAGCTTGAGGCCACCCTGGAAGAGCTGGTCAATATGCTTACTAATTATGAGGCCACAATTAAAAATAAAAAGCATGTTCTTCTAGTGGGTTCTTCGTCCGGTACGAAAAGGGGAGCCTCAAATAAAGGCAAGAAGCGTTCTGCCCCTCTGAAGAAGAACAAGCCGAACAAGAAGCCATACAAGAAACTAAATCCGGGGCCCACAAAGCTTGACAAGTCAGAATAAGTCTGTTTCCACTGCAACAAGCCTGGACATTGGAGACATAACTGCGAGGAGTATCTTGCTCGAAAGCGTTCTGGCCATGGTATGTTTTATATTGAAGTTAATGTTAATATTAAATCCTCTTCTTGGGTATTGGATACAGTATGTGGTTCTCATCTATGCAATGATTTGCAGATGATGGGAAGAAGCAAGAGGCTTAGAGATGGTTAGACCTTTCTAAGACTAGGAAATGAAGCAAGAGTTGCTGCCACTGCCATTGGAGCGTTACTTTAATTTTGGACAATAATTTTAAGTTGTTTTTTAGAGACGTTTTATTTTTTCCTGAATTGGTTAAAAATATTATTTCTATTTCTATGTTTGATAGGGATGGTTATTCTTGTGTTTTTGCTAAAGGTGTTTGCAATTTATACAAGAATGAATGTTTGATTGGAACATGAGAATTAACAAACGATCTCTATAGCATAAAATTAAAAGATATGCCATTAAACAATGTCCAAGCGCATACGAAAACAACAACAAATAAAAGAAAAATAGAAGATCCAAATTCCGCACAAATATGACACGCTAGACTAGGTCATATTTCTCAAAGAAGGATGCACAAGCTAGTGGGAGAAGGTATGTTTGACTTGTCTGACATAAATTATCTACCTACTTGTGAGTCCTGTCTAAAAGGAAAGATGACTAAGACTCCATTCAATGGAAACGTGGAACGTGCACATGGTCTACTGGATTTGATCCAGACGGATGCTTGTGGCCCGCTAAGTGTTAGCACAAAATTTGGGCATTCCTACTTCATTACCTTTACTGATGACCATTCGAAGTATGGGTACGTTTATTTGATGAAACACAAATCTGAAGCATTTGAAAAGTTCAAAGAGTTCAGATCTGAAGTAGAAAACCAGCTAGAAAGAAGTATTAAGGCAGTTCGATCTGATCGAGGTGGAGAATACTTAAGTGCTGAATTTTTGGGTTATCTAAAAGAGAATGAGATTCTCTCACAGTGGACTCCACCAGCAACACCACAATTGAATGGTGTTTCTGAACGTCGAAATCGAACCTTGAAGGACATGGTTTGATCCATGATGGGATTCACTGAATTGCCTATATCGTTTTGGGGCTTTGCGCTTGAAACTGCGGCAATTTTGTTGAATAATGTTCATACTAAAGCAGTGGATAAAACAACATATGGGATATGGATGGGAAAAACTCTCAAATATTCTTACATGAGAATATGGGGATGTCCTGCTTACGTGAAGCAGACAGTGGGAGACAAATTGGATAGTAGATCCACTTTGTACTAATTGTAGGATTTCCAAAGAATTCTGTTGGATATTATTTCTATCATCCCAATGAAGCAAAAGTGTTTGTTTCAAGAAATGCCACTTTTTTGGAAAAGGAATTTCTATTAGATAGAAAAGAAAAGATGATAGAAGTTGAAGAAATTCAAGATACTCCCTCAACTATAGAAGTTGAACCCATTTCCCAACAATCAGTATTTGAAGTACAAGCTCCTAGAAGGTCTTATTGGGTTATTAGACCACTTGCAAGATATATGCTTCTTCATGAACAAAGTTGTGATGTGCATTGTGTTGGATGTGATCCAACGAATTTCAAAGAAGCAATATCTGATACTGATTCAACCAAATGGCTTGAAGCCATGCAGTCTAAAATGGACTCTATGTATTCAAACCAAGTCTGGACATTGGTGGATCCATATGAGGGAATCATTCCCATAGGATGCAAATGGATCTATAAAAGAAAGCTTGGGGCGGATGGGAAGGTAGTGACCTTCAAAGCAAGACTGGTTGCAAAAGGTTATACTCAAAGGCAATTGATTGACTATGAGAAAACTTTTTAACCAGTTGCTATGTTTAAGTCCATTAGAATACTATTGGCTATAGCAGCATGGTATGACTATGAGATATGGAAAATGGATGTAAAGACTGCATTCCTCAATGGAGACATCAAAGAAGAAATTTATATGTCTCAACCTAAGGGATACACATCAGTAGGAAGTGAGCATAAGGTATGCAAACTTCAGAGATCAATATATGGTCTCAAGCAGGCATCAAGGAGTTGGAACCTCAGATTTGATAGCACTATCAAAGAGTTTGGTTTTGCTAAGAATCCTGAGGAACCATGCGTGTACAAGAAAGTTAGTGGGAGTGCAGTGACATTTCTAGTAATTTATGTTGATGACATCCTACTCATTGGGAATGCTGTAGGATTACAACAATCGACTAAATTATGGTTAGCAAGTAAAATCTCCATGAAAGACATGGGTGAAGCATCCTATGTATTGGGAATACAAATATATAGTGATAGATCAAAAAGGATGCTAGGACTCACCCAAGCCACTTATATCGATACCATTCTGAAACGATTCTCTATGGAAGAGTTCAAGAGAGGATACTTACCAATGTGTTATGGTGTTACTCTATCTAAAGCTATGTGTCCCAAAACTGATAAAGAGATAGAGATGATGACACGTATTCCATATGCGTCAACCATTTGTAGTATCATGTATGATATGATATCGACACGTCCCGATGTTGCTTACGCTCTAAGTATTAAAGCAGATATCAGGCGAACCCTGGTCCAATGCATTGGAAGGCCGTGAAAGATATTCTGAAGTACTTGAGAAAGACTAAGAACTTGTTCATGGTCTATGGGGGTGGAGAATTAAAATTGGAAGGCTACACTGATTCTAGCTTCCAATTTGATGTAAATGATTCGAAATCGACCTCTGGTTTTGTATTTATGCTTAATGGTGCGGCTGTCTCTTGGAAAAGTTCCAAGCAAGACACCGTTGCGGATTTCACCACTGAAGCTGAGTACATTGCTGCATCTGTTGCAGCCAAAGAGGCAGTTTGGATGAGGAATTTTTTCCAAGAGTTGGGCGTTATTCCTAATGGGGTTGATCCAGTCCGGTGTACTGCAACAACACTGGTGCCGTTGCGCAAGCGAAGGAACCAAGGTCTCATCAGCGATCCAAACATGTACTGAGGAAGTTCCACATCATCCGGGAGATTGTGGGAAGAGGTGATATATCAGTCGAAAGAGTCCCCTCTGCAGATAATGTTGCTGATCCACTTACAAAGCCCTTGCCAGGACCATTGTTTGAAAAGCATCGCGAAGCAGTGGGATTAAAGTTTATGGGTAGTTGGCTCTAGGGCAAGTGGGAGATTGTTAGAGTAGATACCCTACAAACCAACTGTTGGCTAGGGATTTTATTGACTCAATTGTAATAAACAATCTTTATTTTAATATAATTCATTATTTTATGGATTTTTATTTCTTTATTTGTATACTCATGTTATAAAATATAGATAAAGACCTTGATTATACTTTAACACAAATGAATCGTAATTCGATGTTGAAACTCGTTTGTAAACATTGTATGATCTAAATTTGTTCCTAGTCGATTCAGCCGCCTAAAACATGGATAAAGGTCGCTTGAGCTCGAGAATAGCATCTGTGATTTTGTGTACTGCGTGCGTTTCTCGGTAAGGGCATAGAGATGTCCAAACATGCAGATGGGTAGTCATATAATGATTATACCGAACAACCATCTCTTGGACTTTCCAAGTGGTTATCATTAATCGAGAAGATAAATCCGTGGTTATTATTGTACACCATTAGTCCTTACGATCCGGGACAACAGTGAGGCTCTATAAACTAGGGCTGTGCTTTGACTCGTTTACCGGCTCCAGGAGAGTCATCAGGTGGCAAGGTTGGGTACAGTTGCGATACATATAGGAGCCAGTGCATCGTAGTCGGGGATTAACCGCTCACCTATGTGTATGGATATCCTATGTAATCTGATGAAATAATAGTGCGTGGAATCTCTAGCCAGAGTATGAGATGTACGTTAGAGAAAGAGTTCTCCAATAGTACATGCGATGCCACTATTTATATGTATCACATAGTTATAGAATTATTATGCAACCCTCGATGAACAAATGGTTGCAGATTCGATCGGGATATATGAGATGAAGAGACCGTACTATACGCTAATCATAATCGACTGGTTCTTGCAGGCACTATCAGTGATACCTAAGGAATCATGGGGCGATGCTACTAGACGCTTTTACCATGGTTCGATTGGTTTAATCAGAAATACGATTTCTGACATTCTTATGATCAATTGTTTATACATAGAATGGGGCAAATAAGGGTAAGCCTGAATAAATGATAATGTCCTGAATCACAATGAGTTGTGAACCCACGGCTAGCTGTATCTCTTGATCATTGAGGGTCACACAAGCACTATATCGTTTGTTCCGGTTGAGAGAATAAATTCAAGGAGTTGAATTTATATTATATACTAAATTCAAAGAGTTGAATTTATGATAATTAAATTTTAGGAGAATAAATTCAAGGAGTTGAATTTATAAAATCTGAGAATTTAATTTATTAAATTCAAAAGTTGAGTTTATTAAATATTAAATTTTGGAGGTAATAAAATTCAAGTAGTTGAATTTCTAATTTAAACAATAAATTCAAATGTTGAATTTATAATCGATTTAATTTATTAAGCTTAAAAGTTTAGTTTATTGAATATTAAATTAAAATTGGTGAGAAGTATTTTTAATGGGCTCGTAGGAGTACAAGTTCAACATACTAAATAATTAAAGTTCTTAATGGACTTTGATTAATTGATTAAACTAGTTGGACTAGCCCAATAATTAATCAAACCCATTAATGTTAATTATGATTATTAGGTGATTTCTTAATTATAAATAAGAGTTAGCATGGCATAACCCTAGCCACCACCATAGCAAAATTTCGAAAACTCACTCTCCATTTTATCTCAAAATTCGTCCACCCTAAATCATGTTTAGGGTTTGAGTCGTCTCTCGTTTTTTTCCTCCAACGTAAAAAATTCTTCTAATTTTCTAGTGCAAATTAGAAGAGGAACAAACCATCTAGTCGTGGACCTGAATAGAAGAATACACAAAGGAGAATTGAAGAAAGTTCGTAGGGAATTCGTCAAGATCTATCTCCGCTAACCACGGAATAGTTGGACCCTAGTGATCTTGAAACGTCCTGCCTTTTTTATTGCTTTAAAAGTACTAGGAAAATTTTTTTTTTTAAACCTCACTTAGCATCGGCCGAACCATAAAATATTTTTGACATCATTTTAAAAATAAACTTCCAACTGCTATTTAAAAATCCAAAGGAAAATATTTTAAAGCATAAAATTGTCAAACATTTTACCAAACCTAAAAAGCAATAATTTGAAAAGAATAGCTCATACTAAACCTCTCAAAAATCTCTCAAATGTATAAATAAATAAACTTAAAAACCTTTAATCATAAAGCATGAGTCAAAAGTCATAATGCGGAAAAAGTAGAAGCGCTGGTCCTCGGGTTGTGTACGCCTTCAGCCCAGTCAAATCACTCATCAAGTCCTCCCTCAATACCACCTGCATCCATCACACCTATTGAGTCTAAAGACTCAACACACCATAATCTTTATAACGAATAATACGTAATACAGTCAACATATAACGGTGAAAAATACTTGTACTTAAAATATCGTTTTCATGAAGATGCATAAACATAAACATTTTCGTAAACATTTTCATGATGCATAAAACTTTAAACATAAACATTTTCATAAAATACTTTTTCATGACATGCAATCATAAACCTTAACTTTTTCCTTTTTCCTCAACATGACATGACATAAAACCTTTAACATGATCATGAACATTTTCCTTTTCTTTTTCTCTTTTCTTTTGTTGAATTCAGATCGTTAATTGTGACTTTCCTCAACATGACATGACATAAAACCTTTAACATGATCATGAACATTTTCCTTTTCTTTTTCTCTTTTCTTTTGTTGAATTCAGATCGTTAATTGTGACTTTCCTCAACATGACATGACATGACGATGGATCCATCTACATATAACCACAGTACTGGGCGACGGGGACATCGGCGACACTCTCATCAGTCAACTGAGCCTTGGCCTATCATGATCGAATAGAAATACGATCGTCGGGGCTCCCTCTGGGGCCTTCTCCCATGAATGGGCTCCCTCTGGGACCTTTTCCCCTCACGATATTCCCATTCTTACCTCAAACCTCATAACCTCATATTCGTAATAATGGAAATACGATCGTCGGGCTCCCACTGGGACCATAACCCTCACGACGTCGCCATCATTAACGAATTAGTCACAATCACTTCACTTCCTTCAACATTTATATTCTCACCACTTTATAAAAATCATGCATAACATAACATTTTATTTTTGAAACCAAGCATGCAACATGTCTTTTAAATGTCTTCCTTAAATCATAAAAATCAAATAGACATTTTAAAAATCATAATTTAATCATGAACATTTCATAAACATTTAAAATGACATTTTAACCTCAAAACATTTACAATAACATTTTGACATGTTAAATCATAAACATATAAAATTCCCTAAACATTTAAAATATCATTTTAACATATAAAATCCCATAAACATTTGAAATATCATTTTAACATAAAAAATTTCCATAAACATCCATAACTATAGCAAATAATCATATTAGCACATAAAACAGCATTCAGGGCACTGCCATGACGTTTACTAATTTCTAGGTGTAAAATGACCGTTTTACCCCTGGACGTATAATTTCCCGTTTTTGACTTTTTCTTAACTTCTTTGACTCTAACATGTCCCAAATAATTATTTAAGCCTACAAGAATTTTTCCATATTTTTATTTAGCTTAAATCGAGGACTTTTAATTTAATCTTTAAATAAGACGTATTAACACGTTTTAATCCCGAATTAAACCAAACCTTAACATAAAATTCCCAAATTAAAAACTTAGACTTCTAATAATTATTTGAGCTTAAATATAATTTTTCATAATTTTATAAAGCTTAAACCTACGCTTTTCAATTAACTCGTTAATTAGCATTTCGTGCGGCGATTAAATTCCGAATAAATCCAAAACTCGTTATTTTGATCCCAAATTTTAGACATAACATTTTAAGTATTTATTCTACCCTTCCAAGTCATGAGACACACCCGTGGACCCATGGATTTAATATTTAGTTCTTAAATCTCGTTTTTGACCCTTAATCGAACACACCAAGCCATCTCCTAATTTACTCGAGCCGCGCCCGAGCCACCTTGAGCCAAAACCTAGCCAACCCATCTAGGGACCCTACTGTGCAAGCCGAGCCCGTAACACAAGCCCTACCCCTACCAAAACGTGCTTGAAACTCAACCCAATATTCTGCTGTGTTGTGTGTGTGCTTCCTTGTATGTCTAGGACTCCTAACCCAACCAGGACTCTCCCAGCCGAGCCACCACCGAGCCCACACGTCCCTAACATTCCCTAGACCATGCCTAAACCAAGCCCAGACCAACCCAAGTCCTTAAACCCATGTACGAAGCGCTGCAAGCCTGCTGCAAGAAGAGGCAAGGCTGCGCGTTCCCTTGCTACCCTGTTGTCCCCACGTTTTGCTCGAGCCAGCCGTGAGCCCACCACTCCAGCCCCTGGCCCGACCCCTTCCTATCCTCCTAGGACTCTGATGGACCACCTAGCCCAGCCCCAAACCCCAGCCGCAGCCCCCAGAACAGCAGCTGATCGTGAGTTGCTTGGGGAGAGTCCCAACTTTCGTGGACTCTTCCCCAGCCTGAACCACGAGTCCTAGCCATGCTAGGACTCTTCCTAGGACCTATCCACGACCCTTAGGACCCAACCCCCAGACCTGGTCGAGCCCCTTGACCCCATGCATCAAAACCACACCCATGAAGACACACAACTCACGGCCCTTCTTGTCTAAACCCATCCTACGGTTCCAGCTTTCCTCTGCTCCTTGTTGCAGCGTTTTATGGTGATTAAGGACTCCATAAAACATGTAAAAACATCCCTCAACCTATCCTAATCATGGCAGCCCCTAATCAACATAATATTCATGTTTTTAGAACAACAATTCACAAGTTTACCTCATGTACATGCAATATTTCGAAAATATTCATAAAAACCTCATGCTTTTCATTCAAATATAATTTAAACAATAATATGATGTGATGAACGAGAAAAGGAGATGTATGGCGTGCCTTTGCGTAATTAACGCACGAAAAACCCGTTGACGATCGCGAAGAACGGACGAGAACCGCGGCTTTACTCTCCCTAAGCTTCCACCGAATTTTTCCTTCAAAAATATAGTGTGTGCCGTGTGTTTTTATTTCTTGGGAGAGTTTTGGTGTGCTTGAAAGTGTGTGGCCGATTTTGTGAGGGTTTTGGGGTGAGGTTTTACATATTAAATACATAAAAATCCACTAATTAGGCCTTAGGCCCTTTAACTATGATAACTAAGCCCATTAAGCCCATTAGTGCTTAAATTAAAATATTAAAAATAATTTTGTTTAATAAAATTTGTGAATTTATTAGCCGGGTCGCCAAAACGTTCGAGTTTTTGTTAAAAATCCAACACCGATAAAAATTACGCCCCAGCGTATAAAATCACCTCGAAACCCATTATTTTCAAAAATATGAAAAACCATCAACCTTATTTTAAATAATTAAAATAATTATTTAATAAAAACATTTTACATTTACAGCTCTCGGTCCCCGTTCCTCGATCGTCACTTGAACATTCCTTAAAAATACCATTTTAATGCAACCATGTAGGAAAATATATTTTAAACATGCAAATATGCACAACATAATTAATTCATGCATATAAAACATTTAATTAAAATACAGTAAAATTTAATAATTGCTTGCATGTGGTTCGCGTGGACCTTTAAATTTTCGGGGCGTTACAGATCTATTCACCAAAGATATAACGATTTACTTCCTATGAATGTTTAATTGTAAAAACCATATGAGTGCCCAAAAGGATCTTGAAAGTCAAGATCTAAAAATTTTTAAGCTACCGCTGCGTTTTGGACACGAGAAAACCGAGATCCAACAATTAATTGGCCAGATTAAATGCAAGAAATCTACGCAAATATCAATCAATAGCATAAAATAAATCAAAACTCTGATCGATCCAATATGCAAACAACAATAACAAGTTTGGCCCTATCGTGGTCCCAATCATAAGACGAATACTCCATAAAATCAAAATTAGACAACAATCTAATGTTTGAATTCATGAAATAAAAGAGTTAAAAATAAGAAATCTCAGCGATGGTGCGTGAATTTTCTCGTCCAGTGCGTCTTCTTCTCATTGTTCTTCACGTCTTGATGATGAAAATTCTCTTCCAGATTGTAGTCTTTTTCTTGTGTATATGGGAGAGAGATGATAGAGAATAATCTTCTTCAAAAAAAAATCTCCTCCTTCTTTGATAGGATCCTTTTTCCATAAGGAAGATTGAGTTTTTTAAAGCATAAAAACCCTATCAAATCTTTCCTTATCTTAATTTTAAAAGCTTTCTTTTTTCTCAAAAATATTCAAAAAATCAAATACCACAATTAAGATTTTTAATCATGGTATTTTTAGCCTTAAATTCGAGCTACATGTTGTCATAAGGCAGAAGTGAATCAGACATAAGGCCTGATCACATCTTATTTCAAGACCTCTTCTGTTTTGTCAAGGCAAGAGTGAAGCAGACATAAGGCGTGATCACGCCTTGTTCCAGGACCTCTTATGTTTTTGTTCTTCTTCCATAACTTCATATTAGCAACTTCAAATGTTATAGAAATCACATTTCTAGGCCAAATTTATTCCAATATCACAAAACTTCCTCGATCTTATCATAAAAATTCTTGGATGATAGGAAAAGTTCATCAATTATTTCCTTCATTCACGGAAATCTTTCCTACTTGGCATTAAACTCTTTGACCTTAACTCCAAAATTAAATTTTTTACACCTTTTGATCAAACCTAAAAACAATAAAAATATGACGATTTAAGTAAACTGGAATAAAAATGCCATATAAGCACGAATACGACAAAATAAATTCCTAAAAGAGCTTTATGATTCGTTCTTATCAAGTTACTCCAACTGAACTTCTGCGCTTTAAACAGATGCTTCTTCCTGTTGAGGAGGCACATCTGAAGAGCTCACTCACAACCCCCAAGCTCTTTGAGGGATCAAATCAGATCTTTTTTGAAAGTCCTTCTGATTTATTTTTTTACAAACGCCTTATGGAACAGGGTGTTCAATTGCTGATATCGACCTTTGAAGAGGTAGCTACGGCGGCCACTATTACCAATAATCGAGCCCGGTCATTCCAGGATCTTCAAGATCAATTACAAAAAGGAGCTTTCCCGGGCTCAATCAGCCCATACTGAAGAAATGGCCGGCCTCCGTGCTGGTTTGGATAAAGCCAACCAGCAATTGGCACTGGCTAAGACATATTTAGAAATAACTCAAGCGGATCTGGAAAAATCAAAAGATGATGCTAATGAGGGCCTTGTCCGGGAGAAAGCCCTAAGGGGAACTATCTTGGTCTTATAATCAAGGACTGGTTATTTGACCAACGATGTAGAGAAACAGATGTCCCGGGCAAAGGCTGCTGAGAATGCCCTGGCTGCTGCTAAGTATAATTAAGATAAGTGGCAAGCCTTCTCCTCCAGTCTCAAGAATTGAAGAAGGCCATTGAAGATCTGGCCTATCCTCTCTTCAAGACCGGTTTTGACAAATTCCGAGAGCAATTTGAAGAAGCTGGGCTAATTCTAGAGGAGAAGGGAGAATTTTCGAACTTCGAATGAGCAATAGCATCTCTTCCTGAGGATGCCGAAGAGGAGAAGGAGGATGCTCAAGAAGAAGAGCAATCGGGCTCCATCCCAATAGATGTAGAATAAGATTGTAATACTTTTACTTCTTTCAATATTTCCTGTACTCCTTGCCTTCGGGCTTTTATCAATGAAATACTTTTTTTTCTTTAACTGTTTGTTTCCAAATACTCATTGATAGTGCTTGCAATATAACCGGCCTTAGAAATAATTAAATTCTTCTTATTCATAAACTGCTTTTGATTGTTGAATCTCTGAATTTTTTCAAGTGTTGTAAAATAGCATGTATTTTCAATACGTGATCGGTATATTGAGCCTCAGCCGGGTACGAATCTCTGTACTTAGTAAACGATCGAGGCATGGAGCCCTTAAGTCGGAACCCTGGACTTGATAAATAACCAGGGTACGGAGCCCTGGGCTGAGGAGTGGATCCTAGGACTTAGAGTGCTCGAGGTATGGAGACCCGAGCCAGGGTAAGGAGCCCTGGTCTTATCAAATAACTAGGTACGGAGCCCTAGGCTGGGGAGCGGATCTCGAGACTTGGAGTGGTCGAGGTACGGAGTCCCGAGCCAGGGTACGGAGCCCTGGGCCGGAGAGCAGATCTCGGGACTTGGAGTGGTCGAGGTACAGAGCCTCGAGCTAGGGTACAGAGCCCAGGGTAGATCAAATAACCAGGGTACGGAGCCTTGGGCAAGGGAGTGGATCCCGGGACTTGGAGTGGTCAAGGTAAGGGACCCAAAGCCAAGGTACAGTGCCCTGGGCTTATCAAATAACCAGGGTACGGAGCCCTGGGCCAGGGAGCGGATCCCGGGACTTGGAGTGGTCGAGGTACGGAGCCCCAAGCGAGGGTACGGAGCCCTAAGGTTTAAAAAAACCAAGGTGCAGAGCCCTGGGCCAGTGAGTCGATCCCGAGACTTATTGATTAACAGGGGCCTTTTACCTCCAGAGTTTAAATATAATATTCAATGCACTTTCTGAGCAGAAAAGAACTTCATTATTTCTTCAAACAATAATTACATTTATTAAGCATAATATTTTTTCAAATAAAATACATTCTAGGGTCGCTTGAGAGAGTGTCCTTGAGCATCCTCCAGATAAAAAGGTCATGAGCTAACTTTCTGAATTATCTTAAAAGGTCTTTCCCATCGAGCTTCCAACTTACTAACATCTCCAGCTGGATTGACTTTTTCATCACCAGATTGTCTATTTGAAAGTCTCGGATTCGGACTCGCTTGTTGTATGATCTCATAACCCGGCCTCGGTAAGCTTCCATTCGAATCATAGCCCGTATCTCTTCTCCTTTACCAGATCCAATTCCAACGCCTGGCTCTGATCATTATCATCCGGGTAAGATTCTACCCGGGCAAAAGATTACCAGATCTCAACAGGAATAACTGCTTCAGAACCATACACTAGATTGAAAGGAGTTTCTTGAGTAGGTGCTCGGGGAGTAGTCCTGTATGCCCAGAGAACACTAGGCAGCTCCTCCACCCAGTCTTTTCTTTTTCCCTATAACCTAGTTCTCAAGGCCTGGACAATAATTATGTTTATGACCTTTGTCTGACCATTTTCTAGAGGGTAAGCAAAAGAAGTGAAAGACTGAGTGATCTTCATTTCTTGGCACCAGGACGTGATCTCTTTTCCCTGAAACTGCCTTCCATTATCTGATATTAGTCTCTTGAGAACTCCAAACCGGCATACTATGTTCTTCCACGAAAATTTCAACACTTCTTTCTCAATAATCCTAGCCAGGGGCTCGTCTTCTACCCATTTAGAAAAATAATCGACTACTACCAAGAGAAATTTCTTTTAAGCCTGGGCAACTTGGAAAGGTCCCACAATATCCATGCCCCATTGATCGAAATGGCAAGATGCCCAGATGGACTTCATAAGAGTATCCGGGTTGTGCTGAAACTTAGAATGATGGTGACAACCATCACATGCCCGGATCACTCGAGAAGAGTCTTGGCTTATACTTGGCCACCAGGATCTAGCAAGCGTTTCCTTCCGAGTCAATGTTGTTCCTCCGAGGTGCTCCCCACAACATCCTTCATGAATTTCCCGAAAGGCGCAATCTACCTCTCCCTTAGATAATCACTTCAACAAAGGTCTCTGGTATGATCACCTGTACAAGATGTTATTTAAATGAACAAACTTGGGAGCTTGTCTCTTGACCTTTTGATCCTAAGCTCGATCTTCAGGTAATTCAGTGTTGGTAATGAATTTTATCAAATGTATCATCCAAGAATCCTCTTGCACTGGAATTACTTCCTCTTTCGTGGAAGGAATCAGCCGGGTAACATGCAATACTTCTCGAGTATTGACTTCTGATAAGGAGGCGGTCATTTTGGCCAAAGCATCTGCTTCCCCGTTCTCATCTCGGGTAATTTGCTCAATACTCTAATCCACAAAAGATTCTGTCTGGGTTTTAATGATCTTTAGATATTTAAGCATTCTTTCATCTTTAGCCTCATAGACACCCTTTATTTGCTGAGTGACCAGCTGTGAATCAGAATATAAAATGATTCGGGAAGCTCCTATCTCCCCACAGCTCATATACCGACGAGAACAGCCTCATACCCTGCTTCATTATTGGTCACTCGGGAGTCAATTCCCAAAGCCAATTTAATTTTTTCTCCCAGGGGGCCTATTACCACCACTCCCACTCCACATCCCTAAAGGCTAGACGCCCCATCAACAAATACTCTCTAAACCTCCTCATCATCAGGTTAAATCATCTCAGACAAGAAATCTGACAGGGCTTGCGCTTTGATGGCAATCTGGGGCCTGTATTCAATCTCATATTCACCCAAATCCACTGTCCACTTGATCAATCTCCTTGATACTTCTGCATGAGTCATAATCCTGCCAAGAGGACTGTTGGTAAGCACAATAATTTGGTCCGACATAAAATAAGGCCGCAGTTTTTCGGCAGCCATAACTAGGGCCAATGCTATCTTCTCCACTTCGCTGTACCGGTGATCGGGTCCTCTGAGAGCATGGATGACATAATAAATAGGCTTCTGGTCAGAGTCTTCTTCCCTTATCAGTACTGAACAGCCAGCATACTTGGTAGTGGATAAATATACAAACAATTTATCTCTTGGCTCTGGCTTCACTAAGACAGGAAGTTCTGCCAAGTGACTCTTAAAATATTTGCAGGCTTACTCACACTTCTCATCCCACCCAAATTATTGTGCCTTCCGAAGGACGTGGAAGAATGGATAACTCCGATGTGCAGATCGCGATATGAACAGGGAAAGTGAAGTAATTCTCCCGGTTAGCTTTTGCACTTCTCATACAGATCGAGGGTATGACACGTTTAGCAATTATTTGACTTTCTCAGTATTCACCTCAATCCCCTGTCAGTAACCATAAAACCCAAAAACATACCACTCTTAACGCCAAATATGAACTTGGCTGGATTGAGTTGGATACCATAATGAATGAGAGTGGCAAAAGTCTCTTCCAAATCAGAAATAAAGCAAAAAATTTCTCTAGACTTGCCCAAGATATCATCCACATACACCTCCCAAGATATCAACCATGCAACGTTCTATTCTAAATTGTTAATTTACTAAAATATATAATGAGTGTATTAAACTTTAAGTAATTAAAATACAAGAATTTAAAACACTAATATACCATGCAAGAATTGGTGACAACTTTCGGTCAAATACTAGACACATTCAAATGGTTAGTAACTCCCCATTCAAAGCACTTCTAAATGGACATCAAGGTGAATTCATTCTCTCATTTTAATTCTTTAATTAGTAATAAAATTCAAACACAATAATACACCTTAATTCATTCTCAATTCAATGTGTTAACAAATAAAAGAGAACATGCCACAAAAGTGAGAAAAAGAATCGGCAGCAAGGATAATAAGGAAACAATTCAAATCCATTCCACTCCTTCACTTGTAACCTCCCACCTTAGTGCATATTATTACACCTTTAACACCTCCTATAACACTCATCTTCATTGTATAGCAAACCCATACTCTCCCCTTCGAAAAAACAGCAGAAAAACAGCAGCTTAGAACCGAGACTCAGCAGCAGAAATAAGAAGAGAAAACCAACTCCGATTCCGCCGCTCGTATTCGTCGTATTGATTCGTTTTTGGCAAAACAAATTCCAGGCATGTACATATTATTCCTTTGCTCTTAAATCAAGTCATATTAAGTATTTTAAATCAGTATATGCTCAGGAATCAAGTGACAACACGAAATTGACAGCAACTAATTCAAAACTCAGGACATACACCTCGGCTTTTTGATTGTGCTTCACAGTTGCTATGTTTTTGTTGATTTCAGGATGATGTTTGGTTTCAGGCACTCAAGGATGCTTGTAGGCATAATTTAGAATGTGTTAGGGTGTTTTTGGTTCAATGGTTCGAGTCCATACACACACCAACAAAGAAATGACAGCAACTTTTCCTTGAGTACAGAATTTGGGTCAAGGTTTTATCATTTGTGTGTTTAGGGTGTGTGTTCGAATCTTGGCTGTCCTAGGGACTGTAGCCACGGTTAGAATCCTCCCTTATCATGTCTAGTACGTGACCAAATCAGTCTTTCCATGTTTGGTTCACGGCTCATCAGATTTTTATAGCAACATAGCATACGTCCCACAATTTTCAAAATTCTGAATTTTTGGGTGAGTACACTTCGGTTTTGGTGGGTTGTTTGGATTATGGTTGACATCTAGCCCATAGCCATGGTTCATACAACACTCCATCATGTCTAGATCGAGCCAGAGTCAATCATAGGGCCATTAGAACGATACAAGGCAACAAAACAATTCAATATACACCACTGCACAGAATTTGAATTCTCGGTAGGCATGTGTCCTAGGTGTTAGCTTGGTTTGTGGTTGGCTCTTAGCCCTCATCCATGGTCCAAGCCATGCCTTAGGATGTTAGTAAGAGTTTTTGGTCGATGGTTCAAGCCAATAGTCATTAATTTCAGAGTTTACACCACAAACACACAAGCTGCTACTGCTGTATTTTGACAGCAGCTTTGGGTCTCGGTTTTTGTGGTGGTTTGAGTTCTTGATTGGCTTTTAGCCTATGGTCTTGGACTAGACCGTACCTTAATGAGTTAGGAAAGTCATGTTTTTGGCTGTTCGCGATTCAGTTGAGTTTAGAGGTTGTACGAGAACTTACGGTGCAATGTGAAAAAAATGACTCTCGAAAGAGTGTTTTATGTTTTTGGATTCCATTCACCAATTTCGTGTACATCTATCATCATGAATATTTTTCAATATGTTAGGGGTATTTTAATCATGGTTAAACATCGGTTTAATGTTGGTTCGGATTGGTACGGAGCCATGATTGAAAAATTAAGTTGTTGGTCATAATCGTCTCGTTTTTGGTTCATTTGTCAAGTTTTGGTCAAGATAAGATTTATTTGCATGTGTCACATATTAGAATTAAGTCGCAGCAAGCCTGGGAACGATCCAACTCATCCGGTAAAAAATAAGGTTATAGTTATATTACGCGCACAAAAATATAAAATGTTTATTTTTGAGATAAATGCGATATGTCTTGTGGCCACCTTACATTTATGGGTTTGGAAGTCGGTAGGCGCAACCGAGGACCTCTCCACCCGGTGACTTACGACCAGTTTACGATTATGTATGGGTACGGATATCCAGTCCAAGGGCTGTGGTGATCTCTACCGCCCAGTATACTGTAATTTAGTCTGATCAGGCGCTCACGTTATGTTATGGGCCACTTGCTTAAAAACCTTATCTCTACTAGAAAATTTTGATATGATATGACAGAGCTCTATTGAGCAAATCTTTTACGTATGATTTTCATATATGCACGTAGTTATAATTATTCATGATACGACTTTCATTGTACGCTTTACGATACCATATTTTTACGTTGCATGCGATTTTATGATATATTTACTTGTTATTCACGATATATAAATGTTGAGTCTTTAGACTCACTAGACTTGATTGTTGTAGGTACTGATGAGGTCGAGATGGAGGGCGGAGACTAGTGAGCTATCTTGGGGCAGCAGTAGTAAACCCGAGGACATCATGTTTTAGTTTATGCATTTTCTTATGTTCAAACTCAGTATTTAATACGTTGGATATATTTTAACTTGTTGTTTGAAATCAATATTTGCTTCCGCTGTTATTTTTAAGTTAAAACTATTTACATGTTTAATTTATAAATGAAGCAAGATAATTATTTATATAGAAAATTTTTTATAATTCCAAAAAAAAAATATAGGAATACGAAATACGGGCCTTTATAGTTGGTATCAGAGCCTATGATCTTGTAAAGGGTGGTACTACTACTGCTCTCGAGAAGATCATGAAGTCACGTCTTCGGTCTGTAAGGTTTACGATTACGCATTTCGTTTAAAACATAAAATATTTTTACATCATGATTGCATGAAATATTTTATGTCAAGATTACGATTATGCAGCATTTATTTAAATTTAAAGAAAATAGTGGAATTATGCATGTTGGTTACGTATGGGTTATAATTATGGAACAGCATGCCTCCTAGACGCATTATTGATCGCACGGGAGGTGATGAGCATTTTCATGGGAACGAGGAGAGAGATTTACCACCACCCCCTCCACCAGACATGAATGCCCAGATGCTAGCTGGAATGTGAGACCCCGAGAATAAAATAGTATTGATGGCATTTTTGTAAATAAGTTAAAAAATAATGAATTAATTTTTAAGAATAAAATATGACATATCTTGGTCATATGAAGTCCAAATAATTTGAGATTTGGATATAACGTAGAAAACTCAAAGATATAGAAGTTTCATGTTTTGAGTTTTGAAAATTTTGATCGTTTGACTGATCCAAAAAGATATACCGATGTTAAAATATTAAATAGTATATATTATATTATATTTTATTATTAATATAATATAATATTTAAAAAAAATAAAAAAAAACAAAAGATAAATACTAATCGAATGAATTCATTCGAAAGTTGAAGAAAGAGCGCAGACGTGAGGCGAGGTGAGAGAAATAAGATTTCGATTTTTCTTTTCGATCGTGCGACTTATCGGTTTATTCAATCGACGAACCGACTTCAGTTTTGGGATCGTTGACACGATGTCTTCAATTTGAGGTATAAATTTTATATTTTTGGAGATGTTTGAAGTTCGTCGATTTTTTGAATAAATCCGATAAATTGTTAAAGCATACAGAAATTGAAGATTGTTGAATAGTATATGATTTTAACGAGGAAGGGATGATTATAGTGATGTTGTTTTGAATTATTCCCAATTTATTATAATTAGGGAATTTTAATCGTTGGATTGAGATTGACGAAATATTTGTCAGTTATTATTAATTCTATTAAATATATGCGGTAGAATAACCGACAAGAAACTCGTATTCGAAGTCGGAATTGAATTATGTTATGATTTCGATTTGATATGAATTTTCAAAGTTTCAAAAGATATTTGAAAATTATATTGATGATTTTGAATGATGTTATTGATTGAAATAAATGTGTTATTGATGTAGATAGAATTTTATATTGATATCTTCAGGCTACATCAACGGGAAACGAAGAATTGAGGTATGTTGCGACCGGGTAACATACGACAGGTATCTGTATTATATGATATATGTCGGATTAATTTGATTGATTGAAATGAGATACATGTCTATATGCCTTATTTTTTGATTGATGTGGCATACATGACATTGAGGTAGAGATATCGATGTATAAAATAAATGTTTTGTTAACACATATCGTTTGATGCATACATCGATACATGACATGCACGTTGAGCTATGATCCTTGGATACCCTGATATGATTTGATTGGATTCTGGGGTTTGTGAACACAATTGCTATGTTGGTATTATATGATCCGTAAAGCATAGACAATTGTGGCCCCGATGATTGGATATGAGATTTGGGATTTGATGGCGCTTTGTCGACGCTATCATACGAGTATCCCTTATTGAGGCCGGTGTGCCAGCTCGAACATTGATTTGATAGCGATTCGATTGATTCTGACATGTGCTCACTGGATGGGCATTTGACCTGATACCTCCACGACATACATGCATTGCATACCATATATCATTGTTTAGATATTTGTGGTATATATGATTGGTTGTTCTATACGGAGCTTTGCTCACCCCCAAGGGGGGCTGTTGTTGTCTTTGTTTGTGGAAAATGGCAGGTACTCCAGGGCTGTTGTTGTCTTTGTGTGTGGAATTGGGCTGAGGTTTTATGTTTATGTCTTGTTCCCAGTATATATGTATATGTATCTATATACCGGGGCATGTCCCGAGGATATGAGTTGTTTGTATATGATTGGTTTTGATTACGTGTGGGCATGTTTATGACGTGAGATTAAATACTATTTTTAGTATTCAAATAAGAAGAAATATTTTGGGCTCATCGTAAAGGAAATTTTAAACTCGTTTTCCGCTGTAATTAGTTAACCCTAATCAGAGTACATTGTAATAACGATTAGGAGCTAAAAGCCCCACACGGAGTGGTATCAGAGCATAGCTGGGAATGCTCGATTGAGTCTTGTGTACACTTGAATAGGCACAAATGAATTGTGCGTATGTGTTTGATTTATTTGTATTACTTGCTCCTACTTGATTTGATTCGAGAAAGTATCTGACGAGATTGATGATATGAGATGATGAGATTATGAAATTGTTATTGATTTGTGATATTCATCTTTTGATTTGTAGATGGATCTCACAAATGAAACTGCGAGTAGCAGTACTGAGAGAATAGTTGGGCAATTTGAAGGATTGTCCATGGATGTGGTGATGGCTCGATTCCAGGATCTAAAACCATCGAGGTTCTTTGGCACTGAGAGTGCTGAAAGAGCTGAAGCCTGGTTGAAGGATATAGAGCATCTGTTTAATATTGTTGAGTATTCCAAGGCTCGGAGACTGAAACTTGCTCTTTATCAGTTGAAATACCGAGCTAAATCTTGGTGGGAAGCCGCTGAGATTGGACTGAAAGAGGCCGGGATTGAAGTCACCTGGGATGTCTTCAAGGCCCAATTTTTGGAGCAGTACTCCTCTCCTTCCTATTATACTGCTCAAGAGAATGAATTTAATAATCTGCAACAGAGAACGATGTCTGTTGCGGAGTATGCTTCGAAATTTTCTACTCTGTTGAAGTATGCACCTCACGTAGCTGGGAATGCGAGGGCAAAATATAACAGGTTTGTAAATGGATTACATCCTGCTTTATATACTTATGTTTTTTCTGGATTGCCTACCAGCTATGCAGAGGCAGTGGAACGAGCCAAGGCAGCCGAGGCTGGACTTAGGAGAGGAGGTCCACAGTATACTCCTCCACCTCCGGTGTCAGCTCAGCAGCCTACTTTGCGGCCGAGGGGTAAGAAGTTCAAGAAGATTGGCTCTGTTTCTTCGTCTTCTTCGAGTTCGAGTAGATCACAGCGAGGGAGTCCTGTGATTGCTCCCTACTGTAGGCATTGTGGGGGTAAACATACTATCGAGCAGTGTTGATGTATGTTTGGTACTTATTATCAGTGTGGGCAGGAAGGCCATTTCTCTCGAGAATGTCCGAACAGGGGTACGACTTCTTCCCAACCCCAGCCAGGATTTAGAGATGGCCCCAGTATGATGAGACATGTTGTTCCTGTTCCATCCTTTCAGCAGTCGAGTGTCCCACGATATCGAGGACCGGGTGGTCAAAGTGCCCAAGTTCCTCCTCAAGTGAGAGTGTACGCCATGACCGAGGATCAGGCAAGAGAAGCTCCTGGTGGAGTGATTGCAGGTATTTGCACGCTTTGCGATTATCCTGCACGTGTTTTATTTTATACAGGAGCATCTCATTCATTCATATCTCATGCATTTGTTGCATCTCACAATATTGAGTGTACCCCGTTGTATGATACTTTGTCGATAGCCACGCCAGCAGGGAAGATTATTTTGTCTGAGAAAGTTGTGCATAATTGTGTATTGATATATGAGGATAATGTTGTATTTCTGAATTTGATTGTACTCCCGATGCACGACTTTGATTGTATTGTTGGCATGGATATCTTGATGTAGAATCGAGCTACTGTTGATTGTTGTCATGGAGTGGTTCGATTTCGACCGATTGATGGACCCAAGTGGAAATATTTATGGCAAGGGTTCCCAAGCCAAAATTCCATTGGTATCTTCCTTGGAAATGTCCCGATTGTTGACTAGCGGAGATGAGGGTTATCTTATCTACGCTATTGATATTTCGAAGAAGGAGTCTTCTTTATTTGAGATTCCTGTTGCGAAAGAATTCCCGGATGTATTTCCCGATGAGATTCCTGATTTTCCTCCTCATCGAGAAGTTGAGTTTAGTATTGATCTTGTACCTGGAACTGCGCCTATTTCTAAAGCTCCCTATCGCATGGCACCATTGGAATTGAAGAATTGAAAGAACAATTGCAGGATCTTCTCGATAAGGGATATATTCGACCGAGTGTATCACCTTGGGGAGCTCCAGTCTTATTTGTTCGAAAAAAAGATGGTACTATGCGAATGTGTATCAATTATAGGCAATTGAATCGGGCTACTGTGAAAAATAAGTACCCACTTCCTCGTATTGATGATTTATTTGATCAGCTTCAGAGTACTTCTGTTTACTCGAAGATTGATCTTCGTTTTGGGTATCATCAAGTACGAGTTCGAGACGAAAATGTGCCCAAAACTGCTTTTCGTACGAGGTATGGCCAATATGAATTTCTGGTTATGCCTTTCGGCCTTACAAATGCTCCTGCTATTTTTATGGACTTAATGAATCGTGTCTTCCGAGATTATCTTGATCGATTCGTTATCGTCTTTATTGATGATATTCTGGTATATTCGAAATCGAAAAAGGAGCATATTGAACATTTGAGACTGGTACTTCAAACTCTTCGTACTAGTCATTTGTATGCTAAATTGTCCAAATGTGAATTCTGGATGGACAAGGTAGTATTTTTGGGCCACGTCATTTCGAGACATGGCATATCTGTTGATCCTGCGAAGGTCGAAGCTGTATTGAATTGGCCGAGACCTACGAATGTTCCTGAGATCCGTAGCTTCATGGGTTTAGCGGGATATTATCGATGTTTTATGGAAGGATTTTCGAAAATAGCTAAACCTATTGCTCAACTGACGCAGAAGAATCAACGATTCATTAGGTCAGATGAATGTGAAGCTAATTTTCTTGAATTGAAGATGAGATTGACCACAGCACCTGTGCTAACTATTCCCTCAGGTACCGGAGGATTTGTTGTGTGCACAGATGCGTCTGGTAAAGGTTTGGGCTGTGTTCTGATGCAACACGCCAAAGTGGTTGCTTACGCATCTCGTCAATTGAAATTTCATGAAACTCGTTATCCTATTCATGATCTTGAATTGGCTGCCATTGTGTTTGCTTTGAAGATTTGGCGCCATTATTTGTACGGAGAAAAGTTTGTTATTTATTCGAACCATAAAAGTCTGAAATACCTCTTTTCTCAATCTGATTTGAATATGAGGCAACGAAGGTGGATGGATTTCCTGAAGGATTTTGATTGTGAGATTCAATATCACCCTGGATCGGTGAATGTTACTGCGGATGCCCTTAGTCGGAAAGTTTATGATTCTGTTTTAGCCTCTGTTTGTGTCGCCAAAGTACACGAGGATATATGTACTTCTGGCTGGACTTTTCACTTGAATTGGAATTCTGTCACTGTCTCAGCATTGCAAATTGAGCCTAATTTGATATCAAAAATACGAAAGGCCCAACGAAGTTGTAAGGGACCTAAAATCCTTACTTGAAAATTTGCGGAAAATTTAAAATTCTTCTTTTTAAATAATTAAAATTGCCTCCTTCATAAATGAACTTATAAATAAAGTTTGATGTTCAATGTGGCAGCGGAAGAATTAACATTTTTGAAATAACAGTAAAAAGTTTTTCCAACAATAATTAAAATGTTTGAGTCATCAATTAAAAATAAATGCTGAACTGAGGTCCTCGAGTCCTACTACTGCCGACTCGAGCCTGCTCACTGGTCCCCGCCCTCGGCCCCGGCATCATCAGAACCTACAACAATCAAGTCTAGTGAGTCTAAAGACTCAACATGCATATATCGTAAATAACGAGTAAATACTATAGTAAAATTTCATGGAATAAAAATGTCATGTCATGAGGCATATTGTAAAAGTGTCGTGTCATGATTAATTATAATACGTGCATAACTGAACTGAAAATATCATGGTAAAAATGTTTGCTCCTTGGAGCCCTGTACTGAAATAGCCTGTAATAATTTTCCTGGTGAGATTATGGTATGCGCAAGTGGCCCCTGCACTGAAACTGACCGATAACTGGCGACCGGATAAAATATAAACGTCTGATCAGACTATAGCCACAGTATACTGGGTGAAACAAACTCAACTGACCGGTAACTGGCGACCGGATTTAGCAATAATCCCATGATAGTGAAATGGCCACAAGCAATATCGCATAATCTTAAAAATGAACATTTTATATATTTATGCACGTAATATAATTAAATGGCACAATTAAATATCCTGAAATAATTTACTGCTTGGATTGGATCGCTCCCAGGCTCGCTGCAACCTAAATATGTCATGAAAAATATGCAATAGATTTATGGGACCAAACTATGCAATAACATTCTAAAATGTGACAATTACGCCTACCGACTTCGTATTTAATCATGACTCCGAACCAACCCGAACCAACACTGAACCGTCATGTAGTCATGATTAAAATACGCCTAAAATGATAAAATAATGCTCCTAAAATGGTGAGGGCTGAAATCTAGGTGAATGGAGGCCAAAACAAAAAACGCTCTTTCGAGAGTCAATTTGGCACATCGCACCATAAATTCTCGTACGACCTCAAAAATGATCCGAATGACAAACGGTCAAAAACATGACCTTCCCAACTCAATGAGGCACTGTACAGTCCAAGGCCATAGGCTAAAAGCAACCCGAGAACTCGAACGAGCCACCAAACCGACACAGCAAGTTGCTGTCCCAAAATACAGCAACCGTGCTTGGTTTGCTTGCGTCGTTTTGCGAGGCTAATGGCCATTGGGGCTTGAACCACCGACCAAAACCTCTTACCAACATCCCAAGGAATGATTTGAACCATGGCTAGGGGCCCTAGGCCAGCCACAATCCTCACTATTCCAGCAACCAACCGAAAAGATTCACCCGAGAGCACCTTTGCGCGCGTGAGGGGTGTTGTGCTTCGCTTGTTGTCTCGTCTCATTCCAGTGGCCATTTGATTGACCATGGCACGATCTAGACATCTTGGGGCATGGTGTGAACCGTGGCTAAGGGCTTTAGGCCAACCAAGATCGACACCATTCCACCATACTCGAACCAACACATGCTGTCAAAATCAAAGGGGCCGAGAAGGGGAGGGGCTGTTCTTGCGTTTGATTTAAAAACCGATTAACCATGGACCAAGCCACCAAAAGGGAGACTTAGTCACGTCTTAGACATGCTAGGGAAGTGATCTAATCATGGCTATAGGCCCCTAGGGCAGCCAAGATCCGATCTATTCCCTTATGACCGCAACATTAGATTTTCGAACACAAATGGACACAAATGGAGTTGCTGTCATTTTCGAATTTCCAGCAAGCATGGGGGTTGAAGTACTGGACTAAAGTGATCCAAATCCATCCTAGAACATGTCTAGATGTCGCCTTGGGAGCCTGGAATCGAGCCAACCACCTGAAGGTACAAAAACAAGCAAAAACCGTGAAGCTGCATCATGAAAATCGAAAATTCTGCATGTGATGTTTTCTGAAAATTCTTTGATGTATTTCGGTTCATACATGAAATGATGATCATAAAACATAAAAATAATGATAGTATGACTTGATTGAAGAGTCAAGGAAGAATACATGCATGCCTGGTTTCGTTTGAAAGAAAAACGAAAAGAAGAGACGATCCGGCGCGGAGGAGGTGGAGCGCTTTACTACTTAGCTTGATTCTGAATTTTTCTCTCTTGTTTTCCCTTAGCACCTCACGATTTTTGCCTCTAAAATGACTCTGAATTTCGAGCTTAAGGAGAGGGGAAGATGGTTAGGGGAGTGAGGGAAGTGGGTGCAAAATATAAGGGGCAACTCAAGACCAAGTCTCCCTCATTTTGAATTTTGAATTGTTGTTTGATATCAAATGAGTTGATGGATGGCTCTAGAAGGTGGGGGCCGAAATCTTAAGCTTTCTAGACTAGGATAATGCTCAATAATTAATTAATTAATTATGGTGGACTAATCATAAAAGAAAGATTAGCATGTTAACACCAAAAAGAATGGGTCAAAAGGGTGATGAGTTGGCATGGTAATGCTTAATCTATTAAGGGGCCGAAAATACAATAAAATGAAGGGGAGAAATTGTTTAGTTACTAAATATTAATACCTTAAGAGCCTTATCTATCCCTTAATTAATTTATTGAATTAATCCCTTAATTAAGTAACTCAAATGAGCTTATTTTCCTACTCACCTCAAGTAATTAAATTAAATCCTTAAACTTTCTTTTTAACTTAAATGAACTTACTTGCTAGCTAAAATAAATTCCGGAAATGTTTTCTAAATCTTAAATTCTATCTCAAAGCTCCAACTCCAGTCCGGCCTCACTGAAATAACTGAAAGAATAAAATTAAAACTACTGAAATGAAATAATTAACTTTAAAGAAAGGCACTTTAAATACTCATGCAACAAAAATCATTTTAATTTAAATACTAGAATTATGCATGGTTTACACGTAGTCTAAGTTACGGGTTCCACAATCCTTCCCCCCTTAAAAGAAATTTCGTCCTCGAAATTAAAACTCACCGAATAACTTGGGGTAACGATCTCTCATCTCCGACTCAGACTCCCATGTGGCTTCCTCCTCTGAATGGTTGAGCCATTTGACTTTGACTCGCTTAACCAGCTTGTTCCGAAGCTTCTTCTCCTGCCTGTCTAGGATCTGCACTGGCCTCTCCTCATAAGATAGGTTCGGAGTAAGCTGCAACGGCTCAAAGTTCAGGACATGCGAAGGGTTTGCCATGTACTTCCTCAGCATGGAGACGTGGAACACATTGTGTACTCCGGCCAGATTCGGCGGAAGAGCCACACGATAAGCTAGCGTCCCAACTCTGTCGAGGATCTCAAATGGTCCAATGAATCTCGGACTGAGCTTCCCTTTCTTGCCAAATCTCATGACACCCTTCATAGGTGCCACCTTCACAAAGACATGGTCCCCGACAGCAAACTCTAAATCTCTCCTCCGCTGATCGGCATAACTCTTCTGTCGACTCAGAGCAGTCCTCATTCTATCACGGATCCGGGCTACTACATCGACAGTCTGCTGAATAATATCTGGACCCAACTCTGCTCTCTCTCCTACTTCATCCCAATAAACAGGAGATCTACACTTGCGGCCATATAGTGCTTCATACGGAGCCATACCAATGGAAGATTGGAAGCTGTTGTTGTAGGTGAACTCAACCAATAGCAAGTTCGACTCCCAACTCCCTGAGAAATCAATGACGCAAGCACGGAGAAGATCCTCTAAAATCTGAATGGCTCGCTCTGACTGCCCATCTGTCTGCGGACAAACTCTTCCAAAATGAGGAAGTGAATCTAGGATCTCTGTCATTTACGATAGAAACTGGAATACCATGGAGTCGGACTATCTCTCGGATATACAGCTCTGCATACTGAATCATGGTGAAAGTCGTCTTGATAGGCAAGAAGTGCGCTGACTTGGTAAGACGATCTACAATCACCCAGATAGCATTCGATCCTCTGGCTGACCTCGGCAATCCGGTCACAAAGTCCATGGTAACATTCTCCCACTTCCACTCGGGAATAGGGAGAGGCTTGAGCAAACCTGCTGGTCTCTGATGCTCCGCTTTCACTAATTGGCAAGTCAGACACTCTGACACAAATCGCCTGATATCCTTCTTCATCCCTGGCCACCAATACAATAGCTGCAGATCCTTGTACATCTTCGTACTCCCTGGATGAATAGAGTACGGCAACGTATGGGCTTCTGATAAGATATCTGGTCGGATAGAATCACTGCTAGGAACCCATATCATGTCTCGGTAAAGATTGGGGGCCTCGCCCTTAGCATATACTATAAGCTCGAATCGCGAAATCTCTTACTACAGTGATCTCTGAAGTGAAAATTGAGTAATAAATGTTGTCTTTCTGCTCAATACATCCACTACTACATTAGCTTATTCCAGAAGGTAGCTAAAATCGCAGTCATAGTCCTTTACCAACTCTAGCCATCTTCGTTGCCTCATATTGAACTCTTTTTGGTCAAGAAGTACTTCAAGCTTTTATGGTAGGTGAAAATCTTTCATTTCTCCCCATATAAATAATGTCTCAAATCTTCAGTGCGAACACTACTGCTGCAAGCTCTAGGTCGTGCGTCGGGTAATTTTTCTCATGAACTTTCAACTGTCTAGATGCATAGGCTATAACTCGGTCATTTTGCATCAACATTGCGCCCAAACCAAGTTTTGAAGTGTCCGTTTAAAGAACATACTCTCCTTGCCCCGATGGCATCGACAGAATTGGCGCTGAAGCCAAAGCTCTCTTCAACTTCTCTTATCGGTATATCTGTCGTGGGGCATGATATCCCACGAAACTCTATTGGCATTTGGATATCCAAATAAATTTTTTACTCTTCTTCATCAAAGTGGTTAAGGGTACAGCAATAGATGATAATCCTTTAATGAACTTTCGATAGTAACCAGCTAGACCCAAGAAACTATGGATCTCAGTTATTCTCTTCGGTACTGGTCATTCTTTAATTGCCTCGACTTTGCTTGGATCAACTTGAACTCCATCTCTAGAAATAATGTGGCCCAAGAACTCCACTCTTTCGAGCCAAAAATCACACTTGCTGAATTTAGCAAATAACTTTCTATCTGGAAACAATTGTAGAGCCATTCTCAAGTGCTGGCTATGCTCATCCCCACTCTTTGAGTAAATCAGAATGTCATCAATGAATACTATGATGAATTGATCCAGATACGGCTGAAACAATTAATTCATGAGATCAATGAAGATCGTCGGCGCATTGGTCAACCCAAATGGCATGACCATAAACTCGTAATGCCCATATCGAGTCCTAAAAGTCGTTTTATGAACATCGGACTCTTTCACTTTCAACTGATGGTATCTCGAACGAAGATCTATCTTCGAGAAAATCGATGCTTCTTGCAACTGCTCAAATAAGTCTTCGATTCTAGGCTAGGGATACTTATTCTTGATGGTGACTCTATTCAGCTCTCGATAATCAACGCAGAGTCGCATACTCTAATATTTTTTCTTCATGAATAATACTGGTGTTCCCCATGGGGAACAATTAGGGCGAATAAAACCCTTTTCCAGCAATTCTTGAATTTGATCCTTTAGCTCTTTCATCTCTGCGAGTGCTAGACGATAGGGTGCCTTAGAAATTGGCACAATTATAGGCATCAACTCAATAGCAAATTCCACCTCTCAGTCTTGTGGAATGCCAGAAACATCCTCAGGAAAGACACTATAAAATTCTCTTATTACCTCAACATCCTCTAGCTTCTGACTGTCGGGAATGGGTGATGACGTAACACATACCCGAAAAGCGTGGCAGCCTCGCTTAATAAGTTTTCTCGCACTGATGCTGGATATGATGTGCGGCATTTTCTTGTTTCTCGCTACCTCAAAAATAAAATATTTTCTGCTAGGTGGTCGAATATACACTTACTTCTACCAAAAATCTATCAAAGCTCCATTCAATGATTGCCAATCCATGCCACGTATGATGTCGAATTCAGGCATTGGGAGAACGATAAGTTCTGCCCGAACCACATCTTTTGACAACGAAGCTCCAGATTCTTCACAATGCTCGAAGTGACCATTTGATCACCGGAATGAATAGAAACTTTGAAGCCCAATCCCATATCCTCGGGTATAATATTTAGTCGTTTGACAAATGTTTCGGATATAAATGAGTGTGTGGCTCCCGAATCCAGCAATGCGTAGGTAGCTACACCTAGAATGAATATCCTTCATGCGACGAATACACAATAAAATCTATTCGTGTTGAAACTTAAGGAATTTCTATCATTATTTTCCCAAAATTTGCGAAAATTAAACGCTTGGACCCTATTGTTTCTCGAAAAAATTTGCATTTTAAACCTTCAAATTTCGAATTTCTTCATTTTGGTCCTTCATTTTTTCCGAAAATTGCATCCTAGCCCCAACTAATTTCGAATTCACTCAATTTCAGCCCTATCCCCTTCGAATTTGCTGTCTTGGTCCATAAATTCTGTTTATCTAGAAATCTCAAAAAAATCCCTGAACATTCCAAACTTTGGAATTTAGTCCCTGAATTTTCGAAAATTCCATATTCGTCCTATAACTTTCGGTTTATCTCAATTTCAGTCCTTGGACTCTTCAAAAATTCGGATTAGCCCCTTAAAATTTCTGTCCCTTCATTTTTAAGCCCTAAAATTCTTATTTTGATCTAATTCATTCCTTAAATCCAAATAAAGTAGAGCATGCAACCTATTTTCTTCTAGGTTCCTTATTATCCCAATCAAGTCCACTACCAAATTATCATGTTGTGGCCTCGGAGCTTGCAGCTGAAAGAAACGTGACATGCCTTCTAGAACACGAGTAGCAGCATCCCCATTAGGAGGTGGGGGTGCATTCCCTTGACAATCATCATTAGTCTCAGCTTGCCTATCGGTACTAAGTGCGCATCTAGGAGATATTATATTTGAACGTTTTTCAAATTCTAAACGTAACCAACATGCATTTAAATCTAAGTTTCTAATCATGCAACATATATTAATCCCTTTTTCAGCAACTATAAGAATACATAACATTTATCCTCAAAAAACTTTTAAATATGAAATGTAAACGTATAAACCATGTAAACATGAAGGTATTATCATAAAAATCATGTAAAGCAATTAAACTTACAAACTTGAGGTTTGACGACTGAGCTTTTTGGAACTGGCGGTGGCACAACCCTTTGAAGGAACATTGCTCTGATACCAACTGAAACGTCCACTACTCGTTTTTATTTAAAAGTACTAAAAAAAATTTTCTTTGTAATTCATTCGACCAAAACACTAAACATTTAAAATATTAATATTTTGCACTATTTTTAAAATAAATCAACCAACTATTATTTGAAAATCCAAAAGAAAGTAATTCAAACATAAAATCGTAAACGTCGACCAACCTAGACTAACATTATTTCAAAAATAAACTTAACTCTAACATCCTCTCAAAACCTCTCAAAAGCATCATAAGCCATAAAAATCTTTAAGTAATCATAAATCATAAACATAGTTTTATTTGCGAAAACTAGCGACGGTCATCGGGTTGTGTGCATCTTTAGTCCAGCAAGATCAATCATCAAGACCTCCATTAACATCATGCTCATCTGCATCGATCACACCCAGTGAGTCTATTGACTCAGCAATCCTTAACCATGATAGCAATTAATACATATACAATCAAATCAACAGTGAAAATAATTTTATTTAAAATAACTTTTCATTCACGTAAACTTTAAACGTTTTTCCTTTCAACACATCATATAATATTTCCTTTTGCCCATTTGGAGCTCTCGATTCCCTGGCGTGGCTCAACGGAGCAGCCACGCCGTCCTACCTATTTAAAGTTTGAGAATAGGTCGAGGGCGTTGCGCCCCCGATGCCTCTAATCATTGGCTTTACCCGATAGAACTCGCACCCGAGCTCCAGCTATCCTGAGGGAAACTTCGGAGGGAACCAGCTACTAGACGGTTCGATTAGTCTTTCGCCCCTATACCCAAGTCAGACGAACGATTTGCACGTCAGTATCGCTGCGGGCCTCCACCAAAGTTTCCTCTGGCTTCGCCCCGCTCAGGCATAGTTCACCATCTTTCGGGTCCCGACAGGTATGCTCACTCGAACCCTTCTCAGAAGATCAAGGTCGGTCGGCGTTGCACCCCCCCAGGGGGATCATGCCAGTCAGCTTCCTTGCGCCTTGCGGGTTTTCTCGCCCGTTGACTCGCACACATGTCAGACTCCTTGGTCCGTGTTTCAAGACGGGTCGAATGGGGAGCCCGCCGGCCAGCACCGGGAGCACGCAGTCGCCGTGGCACGCCTGATGGCGCGTGCTGTCCGCCACGATCGAGGCGACGGCATTCCGCGGCACTT